>NC_080407.1:44187165-44487165 GCF_030265065.1 Corythoichthys intestinalis | reverse complement strand
TCTCTGTATGAATGCTCATTTGGAAAACTTCAATAGAGGAGGAGCATGGGCGGCCATTTTAGCCTCTAGAAAGGATGAGGTGTTATTTAATCCACGTGCCGTTCTGGGCCATGACGAAACCGTGACCCGGGAGCAGTCCCAAATTAGCAACAAGAGACGTCTCGGTGGACGCATATCCATTTATGTGACCCTCATCTCTATGCTTCTCACCTCTGACTAATTAAAAAGGGCAGCTGCATGGGATAATTCCGTGCGGAAGTGTACGAGAAAGAACTTTGCGCGTCAGTTGGAGAACAAAACGTTAGCAAGAGATAATTTTTGTCGATATTCATTTGTATTTTTCATCATAAAAGTTAAAGAGGAAATATGTCGCTAGGCATGTGCTGGTGTGAAATTCTTACAGTATGATAGCCTTAAGCCAAAATATCACAGTTTTCATTGTATGCGTATGACTCGTATCATGTTTATATTATGCCAAGGGCGAAGGTTTGCATAGGGACGGTAGGGACATAAGACTACAATCCTTTCAGAATCCTTAAATTGTCCCCACCAACTTCCAGGCAACCTTATTTGTATTGTATAATGTTCAGTTATGTAGGTAATTTAGCTTTAGTCTTTTTTATGTTTTAAGTATAGAATTGACCCTACTATTATTAAGTGATATATTTACAGTGGGGCAAATAAGTATTTAGTCAACCACCGATTGTACAAGTTCTTCCACTTATATTAGAGAGGCCTGTAATTGTCAAAATGGGTAAACCTTAAACATGAAAGACAGAATGTGGGAAAAAGAATCACATTGTTTGATTTTTAAAGTATTTCCAAATTAGAGTGGAAAATAAGTATTTGGTCACCTACAAACAAGCAAGATTTCTGGCTGTCAAAGAGGTCTAACTTCTTCTAACGAGGTCTAACGATGCTCCACTCGTTACCTGTATTAATGGCACTTGGTGTAAAGGAATCAACTGTGGGAGCAATTAATAGAAAATGGAAGACATACAAGACCACTGATAATCTCCCTCGATCTGGGGCTCCATGCAAGATCTCACCCCGTGGCGTCAAAATGATAACAAGAACGGTGAACAAAAATCCCAGAACCACATGGGGGGACCTAGTGAGTGACCGACAGAGAGCCGGGACCACAGTAACAAAGGCTACTCTCAGTAACACAATGTGCCGGCAGGGACTCAAATCCTGCACTACTAAACGTGTTCCCCTGCTGAAGCCAGTAAACATCCAGGCCCGTCTGCGGTTCGCTAGAGAGCATTTGGATGATCCAGAAGAGGAATGGGAGAACGTGTTATGGTCAAATGAAAGCAAAATAGAACTTTTTAGTAGAAACACAGGTTCTCGTGTTTGGAGGAGAAAGAATAGTGAATTGCATCTGAAGAACACCATACCCACTTTGAAGCATGGGGGTGGAAACATCATGCTTTGAGGCTGTTTTTCTGCAAAGGGACCAGGACGACTGATCTGTGTAAAGGAAAGAATGAATGTGGCCATGTATTGAAAGATTTTGAGGGGAAATCTCCTTCCATCAGCAAGGGCATTGAAGATGAGACGTGGCTGGGTCTTTCAGCATGACAATGTTCCCTAACACACAACCAGGGCAACAAAGGAGAGGCTTCGTAAGAAGCATTTCAAGGTCCTGGAGTGGCCTAGCCAGTCTTCAGATCTCAACCCCATAGAAAATCAGTGAAGGGAGTTGAAAGTCCGTGTTGCCCATCGTCAGCCCCAAAACATCACTGCTCTAGAGGAGATCTGCATGAAGGAATGGGCCAAAATACCAGCAACAGTGTGTGAAAAGCTTGTGAAGAGTTTTACAGATAACGTTTGGCCTCCGTATTGCCAACAAAGGGTGCATAACAAAGTACTGAGATGAACTTTTGGCATTGATCAAATACTTATTTTCCACCACGACTTGCAAATAAATTCTTTAAAAATCAAACAATGTGATTTTCTGTTTTTTTTTTTTTTTTTCCCACATTCTGTCTCTCATGGTTGAGGTTTACTCATCTTGACAATTACAGGCCTCTTTAATATTTTCAAGTGGAAGAACTTCCGTCCCACTGTACATTATTTTCAGACTTACATTTACCCCTTTTCACTTGCTGAATGTGCCGGACCATTATTTATTTAACCTCATCTGCACGTTTGATTGGCTGATGATATTACCCCCCCCCCACCCACCCACGCACACACACACACACCCACACAGCGACAAAAATACAACATGTCGCCTCCTCCAACGCCTTTGAAGAGGAGGGATATTAGAATTTTTTTTTCGGCCAGCAGCAGCTACCCGGATAGCAGACCGACGTTGAAAAGATGTTTGATCAACATCCCGCTGTCGATCTTATATCGTTGAATTAACGTCACTTTTGCACCCTCAATTAATGTTGTTTCAACGTTGAAATCCTTACAAAACTGAAACGTTATTTCCGATGATTAATAATATTGGAACAACGCTGAGTCAATGTTATGTTTTTGACCAAAACGCCGGCTTATCCATGATTCAACTATTTGTCAACATTAGTTCATCAACTATAAAACAATGTTAACCCAACCATCGCCTGAAATTCCATAGAGCAATGTAGATAATCAAAACATTTGGTGAATACACATGTGAAATTTAATGATCATAAGTTGTGTACAGTATGTATCATATTTTCCTTTTATTGTCACTATTAATTATATACAAGAAAATGCTGTAGATTTTCAGTCACTTCCTATTAATTTACTGTAGAGCAGTGGTTCTTAACCTGGTTTCGATCGAACCTCAGGGGTAAGGAGTAAGTCTAAGGCAGACATGTCCAAAGTCCGGCCCGGGGGCCAAATGCGGCTCGTGGTCAAATTTCATCCGGCCCCCAGCCTCTGTCATAAAATCAATAGCATCTGGCCCACAGACAGACTTAATAAATTGGTCAGCAGTACTGCCACCAGCATATGAAGTAGCTTACACACTAAATGCTGCTCCTCATTTACGCACTAAAAGGCAGCAGCACTCTAAGCAACATTACCCCGTGTGACCCTATTCCTAATTTTCTAAAATGGCGACAATCCCAAAAAAAAGTTGACTGCGAAAGGCTGACGCTTCAAGCATAGGTGGAAATTGGACTATTTGTTCACTAGAATACGCAACAACTGTGACTGCCCCATTTGCAAAGAGACAGTCGCTGTTTTTAAAGAGTTCAATGTGAGGCGATATTACCAAACACGACACACTGACATGTACGACAAGATTACAGGGAAGATACGCAGCGAGAAATTGAAGCTAGTTTAATTTCACAGCAGCAGTATTTCGCAAGAGCCCGAGAGTCGATAGCGAACACCACTAGGCTAGCTGCGAGATTGTTAAAATTATTCATTTAAAAAAATAATGAAGCAAATGTGAAACACAGAATGGCTTGCTAAAATCTGCTTAAATATATTATTTAGGGCTGTCAAAATTATCGCGTTAACGGGCGGAAATTAATTTTTTAAATTAATCACGTTAAAATATTTGACGCAATTAACGCACATGCCCCGCTCAAACAGATTAAAATGACAGCAGTGTAATGTCCGCTTGTTACTTGTTTTTTGGTGTTTGGCGCCCTCTGCTGGCGCTTGGGTCCAACTGATTTTATGGCTTTCAGCACCATGAGTGAGCATGGTTTAAGTATTGACATCAACAATGGCGAGCTATTAGTTTATTTTTTGATTGAAATTTTTTACAAATTTTAATAAAACTAAAACATTAAGAGGGGTTTTAATATAAAATTTCTCTAAGTTGTACTAACATTTATCTTCTAAGAACAACAAGTCTTTCTATCCATGCATCGCTTTAACAGAATGTTAATAATGTTAATGCCATCTTGTTGATTTATTGTTATAATAAACCAATACAGTACTTATGTACCATATGTTGAATGTATATATCCGTCTTGTGTCTTTCAATTCCAACAATAATTTACAGAAAAATGGCATATTTTATATATGGTTTGAATTGCGATTAATTACGATTAATTAATTTTTAAGCTGTAATTAACACGATTAAAAATTTTAATCGTTTGACAGCCCTAATATAATTCTACGTAAAGGTTGTCAGCCAAGGTCAGCCCCCCACATTTTTAACACACCAAATCTGGCCCCCTTTGAAAAAAGTTTGGACGTAAAGAAACGGCCTATTCTGTACGCTGAATAAATCTAAGCAAAATGGCTTTTAAGATCAGATTTTGGACTGGTTTGCTTCCAATTTGCAGGCTTAATCCATTTATATTAACTGCTAGTCCTCGATCTGATGGGATTAGGAACTGGTTTGCTCAGTGGAAGGTTGACTCGCACTCTCTATGAGGGAATACAACAGACCAATGTGCAGCGTGGTCTCAAATTTTGACCTGTTCATAAAACACGCTGTCAAAACGAGAAGAATTTTGAACGGGAATTTGCTAATTTATTAGCTTGCTAGCTTAGAGTTGTTTTGAATTTGAAAAAAAAAACAAACTTTTATTATCTAATTCCGAAGGCTTCGGTGAATCCACATGTAAAACCTGTGGGGTTTGATACCTTGAACAAGGTTAAGAACCACTGACTTGGAGGCGTTTTTTAACTCTTTGTCTATATATCTACATCGTGAAATAAAATGGTACTATTTTCTATGCGTAACAATGCTCTCCACTTAATGAACTCGTTTGGGCTGGGGTTTTTTTTGTACTCCTGCCATTCTGAAAACAGCATTTTTGTCAGGGAAAACAATGTTTTTCAACCTGTTAATTAGAGCTGTAGCAGTGTGATCGACCACTACACGCAATCAACAAAGCCAGACGTGGACGTGTCAGGAGGGATGCTCCGAGGGGGAAACTGGAGTTCCGCTCTCCTGTCTGGCCTCGCCGCTCTGTCAAAAGTGTGGGAGAGTTCAAACACGCCTCCGTGGCGCCCGAGTCTAATAATTAGTCAAGAGTCTGCTTTAAGTTCGTTGCGGTAAACAGTTTAATTAGGAAGGGCAGGACTGCGTGCGACGTGCTATTGTGGTCAAAATCACAAGGTATTGCAAACCTTCGGGGGCTATTTTAGTTGATTTTTTTTTTTGCTGTGTTTTTCAGACACCTTTTTCCAAGGGTTGGTCTCAACATTGATAGGGATGATATAACAGCATAAGCTGCATGTACACTTTTTGCTGGGGACAGGATATTAGTAAGACCAAACAGATTGGGTGAATGGGGGTTAGGACTACACTTCTCATGAATCTGAAGCTAATTAATTGACAGGCTAAATGATCAATGCAAAATACATCTGCATTGACTGATACTACGTTTATAATGACACAGCAGCGAACAGAAAGGGGTTATGAGGGAACAGAAGAAAACACAAACAACAACAAGAAATACATTTGAACACCTACACTAACTATGAATATGTTGGTGCTATCGTCAGCTAGATGTATTTCCGGTTGACACCATGTGGCAGGCCTGTTGACCAAGGAAAGAAGGGGAAGGGGCTGGGGAGTCTATAGGATAAGTGATTGGGAGGGGTGAAGTGTGCACAAATCAGCTTTGTGATCTAGAAACCAGTAATCGTGTGAATCCCCTGTGAGTGTAAGCCCGTTGGCAACTGACCCTACGCCGCCCCATCGCCAATCCTGGCACCTAGGCCAAAAACTACTAAAGAAACTGTTTGAAAGCTTCCAGATTAAATGTTTGGATTTAATTAGCAAATTTATATTTTAATATTTTACCATAACTCAAATTAGGTAAAACACTACTGCTTTTGTCCACAAGCACAGCTCCTTTGGGGTGCTGTAAAACCATAGAAATAAATATGAAAATGGGAGAGAAAAGGATACCCCTCAGTTCACTACATTTCTCACAGTTTAATTAGGATTAACCATAGACTTCATAATGATATTGATATACTGCGCCACGCCTTCAAGTAGGGGGCCTGCCCACATCAAGAGGAGTTATTCTCAAACACACGCACGCAGCGATCTAACGCCGGATGTAGATTGAAAAAATACGAAAGCTTTACCGCATACAAACAGGAAGGATTGTCTCAGAAGTGATATGTTCGAGGATTCAAGGTAATTATATTTAATTATTTAATTCAAATTATATTTTGTGTACAGTGCATGCATTTTGAAACGTGGAAAAAAATCAATGGGAGAAATTAGCCGGTACGACATTGCCGTCATAGTTCGCAATATTTACGTAAAATAAATGCTTTATATGCTTTTTTTGTTTTAACCAAGAATCGAGGCTGTTTTACGTCCATATCTGTACAGAATTCAGGGATTTAAGCATTTATTCACAAGAGTTTTCAATGGAAAAAGCTCTTTGTGCTGAAAAGGCGGCGCCACAGTGGCTTAAAGACTAGCAGCACATTCGGCATATTTACGTAAAATAAATGCTAAATGCCTGTTTTTTTTTGCTTTTAACTAAGAATCAAGACTGTTTCACGTCCATATCTATAAAGAACTCAGGGATTTAAGCATTTTTTCATAAGACTTTACAACGTGAAAAAATCTTTTTGGTGATAAGGCGGCGCCACAGCGGCTTAAATACCAGCAGCACATTCGACATGTTTACGTAAAAGCTAACTTCCTGGTTTTTTGCTTTTAATGAAGAATTGAGACTGTTTTACGTCCATATCTATAAAGAACTCAGGGATTTAAGCATTTATTCACAAAAATTTTCAACGTAAAATGCTATGTGTGGTGATAAGGCGACGCCACAATGGCTTAAAGACTAGCAGCACATTGGACATATTTACGTAAAATAAATGCTAACTGCCAGTTTTACGCGCTTTTAACCAAGAATCGAGACTCTTTTACGCACATATCTATAAAGAATTCAGAGATTTAAGCATTTATTCACAAGAATTTTCAACGTAAAAAACTCTGCCTATGTTTCCACTCGGTCAGCTTTGACGGAGATAGGCCCCCTATTAATCGGCCCCGAGCCCCATGTCATGTCAATATCATTATGAAGTCTATGCATTACCAGTAGAAAACACATAGAGGACATATTTTGCTGGTTAGCAAATTCACACAGTTTAATGTTATGCTAACACTGATAAAGATCGGACGTTCAGTAGCAAAATTAGTGGTGTGTTCCCCACTTCCACAATATTGATGTCTTTTTACATTACTTATAGCGACTGCAGCTGCTGCTGGCCGAAAAAAAAATCTTCTAATATCCCTCCTCTTCGAAGAGGGTGGAGGAAGCGGGCTGGGGCTGGGGCTGTGAGTGTGTGTGTGTGTCAGGGGGCTGGGGGAGTTAAAAATCCAAAAATGGACTGGCACACTCACCAGTGAAAAAGAGTAAATGTAAGACTGAACATAATTCAAATAATTCACTTAACAATGGTAGGGTCAATTCTATCCTTACAACATATGGGGAAACAATCTAAACTAGCCCTGCAAGCAGGACTGGACGGGCCCTCGCGGTATGGCGCAACTCGGACTTCAAGCAAAGTTGGAGGTCAGGCAGGTCGGGGTGGTGGCACATCGTCCCCCTGTAATCATGTAAAGGTTTGAGGTCAATGTTTTTCCCCGAGAAGGAGGAACCTTTTGTTAAAAAAAAAAAAAAAAAAAAAGGGGGTGTTTCCTGTTCCCACTAAGGGCGCCAGGCGTAATGGGTAATTTTTCAATAAGGTCATTTTCAGGCTGGGATACCTCACATGCATGGCAGATATGAAAGATAGATTGCCCCTTGTATCAGAAAGTTATTAGTCATTATTAGTCATTTACTGAATTGGCGTGTTGCCAAAAAAAACGCCCGACTTCGGTACCCCACCCAGGTCAGGCCCGCGAATGAAAACTCACCATTTTTATAACCTACCATCTCATATGTGTCTTTAACAGTCTGACCAATTTTGAGGAGGGTCCAACTAACTGCCTCGGCATAATGGTTTCAAACATGCACCCTGGTTTTCGAGTAAAATGGCATGTTTTTCAACATTCAATCTAAAATACCCGATTTCCTGTTGGGTTTGGAATATGGGTGCTACAGACTTTTAGAGGCAGTTTTAGACAACCTATCGACTCCCCGAATTGCATCGCTCTACGTTGAAAAACATAAAATGAAATGGCATTTTTAAAATTTAAAGGGGGCGCCACTGAGCCATTTTGTTACATTTTTTTGTAAAGTTGCTAAATTATCGAAATTTACGCGAAGCAGCATGTATGTGCAAAATTTGGTGAGTTTTTGAGCATGTTCAGGCCTTCAAATTGGCCATTTTCATTTGCCATGAAAAAATAATAATAATAATAATCCTTTGCATTCCAATAGGGCCTTCACACTGCTAGTGCTCGGGCCCCAATTACCTGTATATTTGAAGTCAATATGTATTGTAAATAAGGTTGCTTAAAAGTTGGCGGGGACAATTTGAGCAACCTGAAAAGTTGGTAGTGTTATGTCCCTACCGTCCCTATGCAAACCTACACAAAAGTGTGAATCAATCCACACTTGTCTGTGAAATGTCTGTGGGTGGTACTCTTTCCCCCCTGCTAAAGGGTTAAGGGTTAGCTTGGGGTCGTTGCATTCACCTAAAAAAATATTTTGACCGGTTATTCCAACCGTGACAGGGCCAGTAGGAAGAACAAAATAAAAACCGTGATTCCCTCAGGGCCGGAATGAAAACAGGTAGCAATCTGCGTCTGTCGTTACAAAACCTACTTGGCACTTGTGTGGGAAATTATAGTAGAGGGTGTTTTCCAAGGTGTCAGCTTACTGCAAAAGCTATGAAAGTATTTGTCTAAGTCGGCATTGTAGCCCGTCAAGTACTTAAGTCAATACCCCTGCAGGGTGTGTCCTTGACGGCTTTCTTTGGGGGAAGGCATCCAGGGAATGTCTGCGCGCTTTCCGAGCTAATTGGCAGCCAAGCCGCTTAAAACGTGATGATTGAGGGCTCCGAGCTCGACCTTTGCTTTCAGTCCAACCGCACGAGTGTGCTCGTCACTGCTGTTTTGGGATTTAAAGCAAAAGTAAACGCACCCGAGGCGGGTGGGCTCAAATCTCAAAGGTGGCGATTATGGCTGATTTTGTCATTTCCGGAACCTCGCGGACTAGCTTTTCTACTCTGAAGGTGAAGGAATGTTTAGAACTGAGAGTGGCAGAGGAAAATGTGATTACCAAGCAAGGCGGCGACACTTCATACTGAATCTGATGAAGTGTCGAGGCTACGCGTCCTTGGATTTTGCAAGCCGTCGCCGCTTATTCACACAAGTCATATTTCAAGGCGTTTGCTCAATCCTTCAAATGCGTCGTCCAAGACGCGGTCCCCGGCAGAAACAATACACGCCGTCTCTGCCTCGGCGTGTCTGCTACATAAAGGTCTAAGTGATGCATTGTGGCGACAGAAAAGGGTAGGGGGCGGGCGACACGGTGTTTACCTTGCATCAGCACAATGACAACAACAATGGCGACAGCCACGGGAGGAGGGCCTTTGTGAGCCAGCACACGCCGATACACGGAAAGGGAGTGACAAGTTTGAAAAATTGGCAAACGGGCTTACTCGGGGCTCGGCAACCTTTGATATCACGGCGGATGAAAAATGGCCGTGTGATCCGATTGTGTTGCTATAATCAAAGATGTGTGTCCTAGCTAGCTCATTCACATCCTCATCATCTCGGTCTCGCTATTTTTCCGGAGTTGAATGGGTTATTCAGTTTTCAAGAAAAGAACTCAATTCTCAGACCTAGACTTGGCCAACGTTTGGGTTTTTGACAAGTTTTGCAATGTATGTACCGAGATGTTTATCCAAGCTAATTACCTAAGTCATGCATTGCCGTGTGTAAATATGTCGAGGAAACCTGAAATAGGCTTCAGGCACTCTTTGTTTTTGATCCATCTTTGACACCAGATCCTTTTATCTGCGTCAAATTGAACATTTTTTCCCCTTGTAAACATTAAAAACCTTGATAGTATAAGTGACTGTTTTTGGTAAGTACACATACTGTTGGTCACCTCCATGACCCAAGTTTACTAATTACCTCACAAATGAGCTAACGTAGGTAATTATTTTAATCGCTAATTAACATCGCAGCCATTAAAGTAAGCTCTTTTTATAGACTCAGAGTGTGCTACTTGTATTTACTGCTACTACTGTACTGTATGCTAACTAGCTTTAGCTTTTCAAGCTCGTTACGACTTCACCGAATAAACCAATAGGACAGGAAAAGCACAGATTTGGATATGACTGTTTATACTGTTCTGTACAGTGTTGTTTTCGTCAATAATGACGATAACGAAGATATTTGGTCAACGAACATTTTTTTCATGACGATAACGCGCTGAAAACTTGTCTTGAGAGACTAAAATTAAATGGAGGACTGTTGTTGTCTAACGACACGAGAACCAGATGACAAAGTTTCTTATTGTATGTGTAGTTCGCACGCATTTAGCAGTGTTTAGTTGTGTCACTCATGTGACGTGCTGCAACTCCTCCCCGCTCCAGAGACATATGCTTAAGCCTATCCCCATTCTTGGCTCCTTTTGTGAAACGTGTCAGGTGCTGCTTGGTAATCTTTGCTCTATCATCACTCGCTAAACTAACTTGTAGCGTTAGCATAGCGTTCGCATTAGCATTTAGCGCAGTTACTCGGTGTCTTCTTAAACTCTTGGAAAACATTTTACATACAGTTCGTGGCGTCAATATGAGTTTAAAATCGCAAATAATGTCCTGTTTTCCTGCTGAGTGTGTATTATCATCAATGGAATGTTGATGTCTTTGTAGACTCTACAGTTATGTGCTCGTCCATCATGTTCATTCGAAATTGTTGGAAACCTTTATTTGTTTATTCATGGACTAAAAATTTTGAAGTTTATAGACGAAAACATTTTGTCCACTAAAACTAAACAAAGACGAACACGTGAAATGACTAAAATATGACTAATAAGTATTTTCGCCATAAGACTAAGACGAAAATAGCTGCCTAAAACAACACTGGTTGTGTATATCATTTATTTTATTTTATTTTTTTAAGTTTATTGTCATTTTTGTCCATATATCCATCTATCATATACTGCTAAATCTGGGGTCGGGGTGCGGGGGCAGCACCTTTAGCAGGAAAGTACAGACTTCCCTCTCCCCAGCCACTTCAACCAACTCCTCTGGCGGGATCATATGGCGTTCCCAGGCCAGCCGAGAGTCATAGTCTCTCTTGCGTATCCTGGGTTGTATCCGTGGCCTCCCACGGGTGGGACCTCTCCAGGGAGACATCCGAACCAAATGCCCGAACCACCTCAGCTGGCTCCTCTAAACGCGAAGGAGTAGCAGCTGGACCCTGAGTTCCTCCCGGATGACATTGCGATTAACGGCAAGAATCCTATGCTATGATTAAAAATTTTAATAGTTTCCAAGTCGTAATTATGTACCTTCCTCCTAGTCTAAGGGGCCGTTTACATGGTGACGCTTCGAGAATACAACAAATTTCATGTTTACATTTATATGGTTCTTACGATGTGGCAATTCCGTGTGAAAATGATGTAGTGTTCATGCCGGAGGGCACTAGGAGGCAGTGCAAATTTACAAGGCGACAGCCACTTATGTACTTCCCTGACACCATCAACCTCCTCAGCCTGGAAAACGGCATACCCGCCCACTCCAAGCAATGACATTTTTCTTTTGTTCCAAAAGGCACAAAAATGCAAACTTTAAACATCCATCCATCTATCCATCATCTACTGCTTAGTCCGGGGTCGGGTCGGGGAGGCAGCAGCTTTAGCAGGGAAGCTCAGACTTCCCTCTCCCCAGCCACTTCAACCAGCTCCTCCGGCAGGATCCTAAGGCGTTCCCAGGCCAGCCGAGAGACAATAGTCCCTCCAGTGTGTCCTGGGTCTTTCCCGCGGCCTCCTGCTGGTGGAACACTTCTCCAGGGGGCGTCCAGGAGGCATACTAACCAGATGCCCGAGCCACCTCAGCTGGCTCCTCTCAACGCGGAGGAGTACCGGCTCGACCCTGAGTCCCTCCTGGATGACAGAGCTTCTCACCCTTTTGTGTGTATGACATTGCGATTCACCACAAGAATCCTATGCTATGATTAAAAATTTTAATCGTTCACCAGCCCTAATTTTTACATACCTTCCTCCTAGAGTAAGGGTCCCTTTACATGGGGACGCTTCAAGAATATGACAAATTTCATGTTTCCATTCAAACGATGTTGCGATTCTGCGTGAAAATGAAGTCGTATTCTTGCCAGGCCCTAGGGGGCAATGCAGTTTTACAAGGCGACAGCCATTTACACACTTCCTTGACACCATCAACCTCCTCAGCCTGGAAGACAACATACCGGCACACTTCAAGCAATGGCATTTTTCTTTTGCTCCAAAAGGCACAAAAATGCAAACATTAAACATCCAGCCATCATCTACCGCTTAGTCTGGGGTCGGGTTGTGGAGACAGCTTTAGTATGGAAGCCCAGACTTCCCTCTCCCCAGCCACTTCAACCAGCTCCTCTGGTGGGATCCCAAGGCGTTCCCATGCCAGCCTAGAGACCTAGTCTCTCCAGGGTGTCCTGGGTCGTCCCCAGGGCTTCCCACTGGTGGGACATTCCCGGAACACCTCTCCAGGGAGGCATCCGAACTAGATGCCCGGGCCACCTCAACTGCCAAGCCCCGCAATTGAATTCCTTCCACTTTGGAGCCCGGAATCAAAGCTTTGCGTCTTCGCCTGCCGTTTTCACTGTCACCATAGAAAGGCGAGGCCATTCCGCAACACAACTGTTGCGTCTTGGTTTAGCAGCGTCACCATATACACGGCCCCTAAATGAATTGGACGTGTAGAGCCGTCAACGGCAGCTAATGAGTTTAATGAGTGCCTTCTGTGTTGGCTCATTGTCTAATTCGCTCCCGGGGAAGGCGGTGAATTACGGCCCCCGACGGAGCTTTGACACGGCGACGAGATGAGCCCATCGCCAATTTAGTGTTCAGGGACCTTGGTGTTTGAAATGTTCCCTGCTTCCCCAGGTGGCTTTATCACAAGATTTTAGTGGAACACGGCGTTCCTGTGCCTCATCCAACCGAGGGCCAACTTGTTAGATTGCGGTGACATTTTAGAGGGGGACGCTGTCTCTGAGCGATGCTTTCAGCATTGATGGGAGAGCTGTAAAATTGCTTCATCCCACCCACCGAAATCCAGGCATACTGCCATGGGAGAAGTTAACAGTGGGTGGAGGAGAGGTAGATAGAGGTATATTGCCATAGTAACAATGGATTGCCCACCAAGGATTCCTGGGCAAACACAGGCATACGCTTTAAACGGCGACTGAGGCCCCTCGCCAGAATCCCCCCCCAGCTTGTTCAAACAAAACCATGTTGGCACTGATAACGCTAACGTTTTAAACATAAATTACAAGCTCTCCAATTGTCGTGTCATGTCCCCGATTCTCGACGAGAAGAGGCTCGCCCGGGTAAAGAAAAGCGTATTCAAATAGATTCAAAGGAGTCGGCGCGCCCTGACTTAAATCCGACCCTCCCAAAAAGAAGCACGGAGGATGCGGGCGGGGTTTGCGCGCTAAGCACATTTGCACTGACATCAAACAATCACCCCCCCAATAGGCTTCGCGGGGCCAAAGCAATCGACGCTGCTCAAACATTTGTCGCGGCACTCGCGGAATTCCGATGACGGCTAAACGCCCGACGTCCGGCTAGGGAGTTCCATGACACACATTTAAATGTCATCCGCGCAGGAATTTAGCTGCCTGTCAAAGCTGAACCAGAAGCAGAACCACATATAAAATTCATAATTGTTTTTTCCCCCATCCATTAGCCCAAATGCAGAGGTGGGTAGTGACACGTTACATGTATGTTTTTGGGAAAAATGTACTTCTAAGAGATGCAAGCTTTCCGTTCTATGACCACGCCAGCCTGTTCAATCACGTGGCGTCTTTAAAGAACGATATAGAATGAACTATTTGACATAGAACCATTTACTACACCATCAGTTGACAAGACAGCTCCCACAGACATTGCACCACGCCTTCCCGTAGGGGGCCGACCCAGGCAGATGATTGAGTTGGCTTTCACTGTGATAAACTCACACTTGCTGAGTTCTAACGCCAGATTTAGGTGGAAACAGGACAATTTTAATGCATACAAGCAGACAGGAGTGTCTCAAGAGTGAGTTGGTCGAGGAGTCAAGGTAATTATTATATTAAATAGCGCCATGAAACACACTTTGAAATGTGAAAAAAAATCAATGGATAAAATTAGTGTAACTTTGGCTTGAAATATTTACGTAAAATAAACGATAACTGCCCGTTTCTTGCTTTTAACCAAGAATCTGTTGTATCTTCATATCTATAGAAATTCCCCGATTTAAGCATTTATTTACAAGAATTTTCAACTTAAAAAGCTCGTTGTTTCGTGACAGCCGCCATTTTGGATTACACAATACCGTAACTTTGGCTTGAAATATTTACGTAAAATGAATGATAACTGCCTGTTTTTTTTTTTTTGTGTTTGTTTTGTTTTGTTTTTAACCAAGAATCTTTACTGTTTTATGTTCATATGCATAGAAATTCCGCGATTTAAGCATTTATTTACAAGAATTTTCAACTTAAAAAGCTCTTTTTTTCGTGACGGCCGCCATGTTGGGTTACACAATACGGTAACTTTGGCTTGAAATATTTACGTAAAATGAATGATAGCTGCCATTTTTTTTTTTTTTTTTTTTGCTTTTAACCAAGAATCTAGACTGTTTAATGTTCATGTCTATCGAAATTCCGCAATTTAAGCATTTTTTTTAAAAAAAAGAATTTTCAATTTAAAAAGCTTTTTTTTTTTTTTAATGTGACAGCTGCCATGTTGGATTTTGTATCCATACACATGACATTTAAGTTGCTATTTCTGGTAAAAAAAAACAAAAAAAAACAAAAAAAAACATATGTTAAATAGTATAGGTGTTTTTTTTCCTGCATTTGGTGATTTTTGTGCATTTAGCGTAGGATCTGAGAATTTTATAGCGATTTTAAGTTTTGCTATACCATCTCAGAATTTTCTAGCCATTTTAAGTTTTGTTATACTAATACAAAAAATAATTAATTAGGATTTTATTATGGAACTACCCAGTATATATTTTTTAATGCCTCTGCTCACGGCGACTCACATATGTGCCTAAGGGAGGTGCCTGCTTAGGTTTTAGGTCACTAGCAACTTTGGTTTTCAAAATATTTGAATTTTAAGTTTTTTAGAATAGGTCCCCTACGGCCCTGCGTCCCGTCAACTGATAGTGAAGTCTATGCCCTCAACATGACTCAAACGCAGATTTAAACCTCTCTCCCAATTTTTATTTGGCATCAATTGACCAAGGAAAACTATAGATATGATCTTTTTAATTTCATAATCTGAACTATTCACTATTCAAACTAGGAACTTTTTCCACTAGAGGGTACTCGTGCTATTTGGGGGGGGAAAAAAAGCTTCTGTGTTTTTTCTCTCTAACAGAATTCAATTATTGATATTATTATTTTTTTGTTGTTGTTGTTGCATTTTTTGGCTTAATCCAGTGATAGCATGGGTTATTGTACAGTATCATTATTAACAACAGTTAATATAGATTGTGCTGAGAAAAAAACAATTGTTAAAAAAAAAAACAAAATCAAACATCGTAAGCAGTTACAAACAATGTTACTCATTACTTGAGTATTTTTTTCACCGAATACTTTTTCACTTGTACTTGAGTAAAATTTTTTGGATGAGTTCAGTGATCCGCCGCGATAAGTGAAAAACCACGAAGTACCCCCCCCCCCCCTTTTTTTTTTTGTGTGTGTGTGTGTTCAATGTATTTATTTAGATTTAGCATTGGAAAGAAATACATATAAGGCATGTTTTTCCACTTTTTTCCTCCAAAGTATAATTGAAAATAAAAAATTTGGTAGTTGGTAGCTTGAATTGTCCTGGGATCAATGGGTCAGCGGTTCGATTCCTAGCTACAACTGCTCACTGTCGAAGTGCCCTTGGGCAAGGCACTGAACCCTAATTTGCCCCCAATGGGTTATCAACGCCTTGCATTGCAGTAACGCCATTGATGTATGAATGTGTGCTAATGTAAAGCGCTTTGGGCATGGTAACCATGTAATTAAATGCGCTATATAAGTACTCCCCATTTACAATTTTATGCATATATATTTTAATAAATGGTTTTTAAGCACTTCAAATGTAATAATTTTGAAGTTTTAAACGTGTTACTGTCCCACCAAATTATTTCTAAACAAGAATAAAGTAGAAAAATGCTTGTCTTTATTAGATGCTTCATTGAGTGAATCGACTCAAATCCGCCCAAGCTGCTCACTTACACACAATGAGTTGCCACAGCGACTCTTTAACAAGTCTGCGTCTCTGGCAAGATCAAACTCAAAACTTCTGTCATAGGTCTGGTGCAGTAAGCCCCCGAACTATTTTTAATTTGTCCGTTTTACCCTGAAAACCCCTGTTTACAGACGTCGCGCAACCGCTTTTGCTTCAACCCAGCGATGAAACGAAGGTAATTAATTATATTATTCAAAATGTCGTTTTTAGCTTAGAATCATTAATTGATGTCTCATACTTCGTTTAAAAAAAAAGACGACTTTAAAAAACTATTCACTCCCATATTTTGAACTTTTAAACAAATTATGCCACAATGAAAAAAACTCATAACTATCGCTTAATTTTATTTTTTTTTTACTGTCGCATTTTCCCCAATATTTTAGATGATAAATAATAGATTTAAACAAAGAAATTTGAAAAAAAAATGTTTAAAAGGGTAATTATATGAAAAAGAACATCTCGACCACTCCTTGATGTCTGCGATTTCTGCATCGCGACCCTTGTTATGTTACCATGTTTCATCCATAAAATACCCCAAAAATCCAGCTTTGGTCATTCACAGCTGTGTCTTGACACTTGGTGATACATGCGACATGGAGTTTTTGGATCGAAACAAGGTAAGTACGCGATAATATCTCGTTAAAGTCATGGCGTCTGTAATTCTGCTCTTACGCGCTCTCAGCTCCAGATAGGGTTTTGCTGTATAATTTTTTTTTTTTTTTAAATGCCCTCCCGTTAAAAATGTTTCTTTCCCCAGAAAATTGAGATTTTAAGCTTTCCAATGATGTATCACACATGTATATAGGACAATTTTAAAATTTGGCCAAATTGGGGGTCTCAGAGCGGAACTTATAACTTCCGCCATATATATTTTAATGAATGGTTTTTGAGCACTTCAAATGTAATAATTTTGAAGTTTTAAACATGTTACTATCCCACCAAATTTCTAAACAAGAATAAAGTAGAAAAATGCTTGTCTTTATTAAATGCTTCATTAAGTGAATCGACTCAAATCCGCCCAAGCTGCTCACTTACACACAATGAGTTGCCACAGCAACTGTTTAACAAGTCTGCGTCTCTGGCAAGATCAAACTCAAACGTCTGTCAATCATCGTTAACTTTAATAAGCAACTCCAGCGCACTGCCAGACCAAGAAAAGCAGCAATATTTGTATATATTTATTTTTTAATTGGAAAAAAAAAGAGCGCGAAGTTTGAAGCGTGAAGTCACCTTACTTTTACTCGAGTAATATTATTTTGAAGTAACGCTTCTCTTACTTGAGTCAATTGACCGCATTTTATTTTCTATAGAACTCAAATTGAAACATTTTTCCAGCTGATACTCAAGTTTAAAAACTCCACTGAACCAAAAAGTGCTGAAGAAGCTCGCCTTTCCATTCAGATGATTTAAGCGCCCCCCGGCACGGCGCTTTGATTGATGCCATTTCCTTTCCCTCGTCAACCTGAACGAAACAACAAATGTAACAACATTCTCCATTTCGACAAAGCGACCGGTACCTCCCCCTTAGGCATATCCCGCCGCTGAATCCAGAGTAATGCTATCGGGTCCCAAGTGTTAAACTTGACCAACTGCGGCTAAATGAAGCGTGTCAAAGACCAGAATTTCAGTCTTGATTATAACAGACCACCCACCCACCAGCAATTCTCCTTGTTTTCCCCTGATGATTGCAGAAAATGGAGCAAAGTGCTATTATTCCAGTGCCAGGCTTGACCTACCCACTCATTCTCAATCCAAAATGGCTGTTTCGCGCTATCCCGGTGGCCAGGTTGATTTACTGCTTGTTGCTAAGGACTTTGTTGCCGGGGAGAGAGAGCGAGAGAAGAAAACTCCCTCTCTTGAGATGGCGTAAAAGAGTAAAAGGTGATATCAAAGCTAAATCCCGAACTAGTGGGCAAGATGCTGCAAATCCACCGCCTCCAGCTAAATTAAATGTCTGGAGATCTTCAATCCATTTGTCTGACGAGGAGCAAAATTAGAAAAAATTTACAGTGCTTTTTCCAACAGACGGGCTTCAGAGAATACATGTTATTAGTCGGACCTTGTCAAGAGTTCAAGAGTATTTCATCTCATCCGTTGGCAGCGATAGGCGTCGAATCTGTTTGGACTGGGATTTCTGGCATTGAATGATCGTGCTTTAGTGCCATTTTGACTCCCATTGATGGGAAAAAAAATGAGCAGATGTGTTCTCTGACTTAAACTCATTGGCTATCGTTGAAGGGGGTCATTCGCCCGTCCCAGTCGAAACAGATTAGGGCTGAACATAGACGTCCTCGCTATTGGCGTGTCACTTCGTCATTCTTTGCGCGACGCCTTATCAGAGGGGGCCGAGCTTCATTTAGTAATAGCCGAAGACGGCACGCGCTCACGTCGGATTTAAGCTTGGATTTACTTACGATTGGATTTGACTACGAAAGTTGTACCGCATACTGTTGAAATTCGCCCCCCCGGCCCAGACGCACCCGCGGACAGCACCAACCAAAACAAGTGCCGCTCGGCTGACGCTGCCACGCGTGCACCCACCAGGAAGGCCGAATCTCGCGCGTCCTCTTATTTTAACCCTTTGTACTGACTCCATGTTTCAAAAGCTTGAAGAACACTCACCGAAGACAGGTTGACAATTTATTCGTCGACAATCGACGACGGAGGGACAATTCTGGATCCAAAACAAGGCTATATGTTTCCGAGCAGAAAAAATCTGTGTTATCTCAGTGTCCAGTCTTTTTAAAGTCTTTGCTGAGGCGGGCCTTGTCGAAGGCGTTTCTGGGCGTTGCTTTTGGGCCATCTCCTCTGTGGCCGGTTTTGGGCGGCTTAGGTTTGTGCGCGGATTGGGACGCCCGCTATCAACTTTGCTGTCCGGGCTGGTTGTACTTGTTTTAGGACAAAGCGCTTTGTCCTTGGAGTTTGCTGGGAGAGCTGATTGCCAGAGTTGGTGCGTCAATCTTGTGATAAGACGGCATTGTGTATCTCTTCTATTTCTTCTCATTAAACTATGGTGTGCTATTTATTTTATATTAGTAGTGTAGTCCTACCGTAAATATGAAAATGATACTATTCCCTGATTAATTATATTACGTGTGTTAGACTAATGCAAACGGTTAGACGGTGCCTACGAAAACCTGTACCATATGTATGTGTTAGACTATATATGTGTTAGACTAATGCAAACAATTATATGGTGTGTGCGATGACGATATATTTTCTCCTTCAATACAAAGAGGAAGGATTGTTTCAGGAGTGATTTGTCCGAGGATTCAAAGTTAATATTATATTTTTCATACCATGCTTGTGTGATTGAAGCATTTATTCGCAGGAATTTTCTTCTTTGTTTACACATGGAGGTGGCTAATTTTATTTTTAAATAGTTTACTTTTAACCAAGAATCGTGACAGTTTTACGTCAATATCTATAAAGAATTCTGGGATTTAAGCATTTATTCACAAGAATTTTCGCCACATAAGCTCCTTTTGCGCCAGGCGGCTGCTAGCCTCATTCACTAACATAGTAGCATTGTAATTTGTCAATATACGTAAAATAAACGCTAACTGCACGGTTTGTTTGCTTTTAACCAAGAATCGAAACTGTTTTACGTCCATATCTATAAACAGTGGCGCCCCCAGAAATTTTTCATAGGGGTGGCCAGATGGGGCCACTTAAAATCTAGGGGTGGCACACCAAAACTAAAAGCCATAATTTCAGGTTTTCATTATATTATTGCAGTAAAAATGCTATAATTATAAATAATAATAAATAATAATAATTAACTCAACAACCATTATCTGTGTATGTTCCGGGACCTGTGCCCGTCTCATCATCACGTACTTAACGTTCCGGCACCTTATGATTTACAAATTAAGCACTGTGATTTCTCTTCGCTTTTGTCGGATCTTCGTCGGTACCTCTATATACAGTGCCTTGCAAAAGTATTCGGCCCCCTTGAATCTTGCAACCTTTCGCCACATTTCAGGCTTCAAACATAAAGATATGAAATGTAATTTTTTTGTCAAGAATCAACAACAAGTGGGACACAATCGTGAAGTGGAACAACATTTATTGGATAATTTAAACTTTTTTAACAAATAAAAAACTGAAAAGTGGGGCGTGCAATATTATTCGGCCCCTTTACTTTCAGTGCAGCAAACTCACTCCAGAAGTTCAGTGAGGATCTCTGAATGATCCAATGTTGTCCTAAATGACCGATGATGATAAATAGAATCCCATGTGTGTAATCAAGTCTCCGTATAAATGCACCTGCTCTGTGATAGTCTCAGGGTTCTGTATAAAGTGCAGAGAGCATTATGAAAACCAAGGAACACACCAGGCAGGTCTGTTGTGGAGAAGTTTAAAGCCGGATTTGGATACAAAAAGATTTCCCAAGCTTTAAACATCTCATGGAGCACTGAGCAAGCCATCATATTGAAATGGAAGGAGCATCAGACCACTGCAAATCTACCAAGACCCGGCCGTCCTTTCTTCTCAGACAAGGAGAAAACTGATCAGAGATGCAGCCAAGAGGCCCATGATCACTCTGGATGAACTGCAGAGATCTACAGCTGAGGTGGGAGAGTCTGTCCATAAGACAACAATCAGTCGTACACTGCACAAATCTGGCCTTTATGGAAGAGTGGCAAGAAGGAAGCCATTTCTCAAAGATATCCATAAAAAGTCTCGTTTAAAGTTTGCCACAAGCCACCTGGGAGACACACCAAACATTTGGAAGAAGGTGCTCTGGTCAGATGAAACCAAAATTAAACTTTTTGGCCACAATGCAAAACGATATGTTTGGCGTAAAAGCAACACAGCTCATCACCCTGAACACACCATCCCCACTGTCAAACATGGGGGTGGCAGCATCATGGTTTGGGCCTGCTTTTCTTCAGCAGGGACAGGGAAGATGGTTAAAATTGACGGGAAGATGGATGCAGCCAAATACAGGAACATTCTGGAAGAAAACCTGTTGGTATCTGCACAAGACCTGAGACTGGAACGGAGATTTATCTTCCAACAGGACAATGATCCAAAAAATAAAGCCAAATCTACAATGGAATGGTTCATAAATAAACGTATCCAGGTGTTAGAATGGCCAAGTCAAAGTCCAGACCTGAATCCAATCGCGAATCTGTGGAAAGAGCTGAAGACTGCTGTTCACAAACACTCTCCATCCAACCTCATTGAGCTCGAGCTGTTTTGCAAGGAAGAATGGGCAAGAATGTCAGTCTCTCGATGTGCAAAACTGATAGAAACATACCCCAAGCGACTTGCAGCTGTAATTGGAGCAAAAGGTGGCGTTACAAAGTATTAACGCACAGGGGCCGAATAATATTGCACGCCCCACTTTTCAGTTTTTTATTTGTTAAAAAAGTTTAAATTATCCAATAAGGTTGCAAGGTTCAAGGGGGCCGAATACTTTTGCAAGGCACTGTATATGCGTAGTTGAAATCAAAAATATCTGCAGCCTCTCTTCTTCCTGTACGCAGGTGACATCAGCGCATTGTGCCGCATTAAAAGTAATCTTGGATAAACGTCATGTTTCGAGTTGGCAAAATGGAGAAAATTCCTCAATCAATTTTTAAAATCGAGTTGAATTATTCGAGTAATCGTTTCAGCTCTAAAACAGATTGGACGCCTAGCGCAGTCAACGGCACTGAAAGATGAGCATTCACAGCCGGTCCTCTCTGATATAATGAGCAAACATACTTTCCAACATGACAAACAGTGTTTCTTGGATAAACACCCCCCTCTCCATCACGCGCGCGCACTTATATTCATGCAGGATATTGAAACCCTCTCAGGCATGTCGCTGCCTGGTGTGCAGGATGATGGAGAGGCCGCGCCGAGGCGGTCCCTCGCAGGAAACGCTCCGACGCTGTACAACGCGCACCCGCCGAGCGCACAGGCGCTGATTTTTCTGCACTCCGCCCCGTCCCAGGCTTTGATGGATGGTCGCCGAGCGCGGCGCCTCCTGTTTCATACACACGTAATCTCATTTGGGGGGTGGGGGGTCACGCAACCAAAAGGGGGGCTAATACAAGCAGTCAAGCGGTCCTCTTGTCATTGCTATTTGACTTCACTCCTTAGCTAATACGGAGAGTGTGACGGCGGACTGTTAACGAAAGGCTACGTTAGAAATGTAAGCTTTCAAATCCATTATTTATCCTCCAATGTACCTTAATGTCTCATAAAGTCGGTATGTGTTAATATTTCAGATCTGTTGCATTACGGAGGAAGGTCAAAGTCAAAATGGAGAGGTGGAAGTATTGCACAGGAACAGGTGCTGTCACAGCCCTAAGAAAATCAATGTGAACCTGAACCCAGGGTGAAGGTTGTAGTTTTTTTTCCTACGTTTTTTTTAAATACCCATGGCACTACCTTTTGCTCCTTTTCAAAGTCACTTTCACAACGTACAACGGTACCTTGACTTGTGTTTTAACTTGTTCCTGCAACCCAAAACCTGAAATTTCAGATGCAATCTAATCGCACTCGACAACAGCGGTGTCAAATTCATCTTTGTCGTGAGTCATATTGTAGTTGTAGTAGTAGTTAGGTAATTCATTTGGCTACCACTGATGGCGCTAGATGTCCAAATATGTCAGGTAAACTAGGACTGTTGTTTATGACTGAGCGATCAGCAAATGATTCCAAATCTATTTTTAAGACTGTTTTTTTTTTTTACCTGAAAATTGTCCGAATCCTATTTTTTGAGGCTTTGAATAACATGATTCTTTTTCTAAGTAAATATTCTGTTGATTTGTAAAAAAATATATCTCATTAAAGAAGGAATACTCCTTAAATCTATGATTTTTGGACTGTGGAAATTTTACATCAACAAAAAACAGTGGATGCACGGGACTGACTTTTGTGGGAAGTGGGGTGCTGACGGTGCTGGAGCACCCCCTGGTGTTGGGGAGTAAAAATGTTTTGGTAGATTCTTCTACGGGGGTTAAAAATAAAAACATCGAAACAATAGAGTATTTAATTTTGGGGATTAAATACCGTAATTTTCAGACTATAAGCCTCTACTTTTTTCGCTCATTTAGAATCCTGCGGCCTATTTGTTGATTTATTTGGGTTAACAGGTAACATTTTCTTTGACAGAGGTGTCATAAGACTGCCATAAGGCCGTCATATTTATGACATGACACTATCATGGGCATTCATGACATTATGAATAAGGTCACTAACTCCATTTATGTCCAGCTCCGATCGTTACATCCATTCAAAAGTGAGATAATTTGCCAGATAACACTAAAAGACATCTGTCATAAGCATTTATAAATGCTCATGATGGTATCAGATCACAATCATGATTGTCTTATGACAGTCTTATTGCACCACTGTCAAATAAAATGTTACCAAATACTATAACTAGCAATTAATGGTAAATGGTGTTATATAGCGCTTTTCCACCTTTCAAGGCGCTTTACACTATCTCGCCACCCACCTACTGGTGACGCAGCACCAGGAGCAACGTGGGGTTCAGTGTCTTGCTCAAGGACACTTAGACGAGTTCATCAGGGCGGAGAATTGAACTCACAACCTCAGGGTTGGGCGACAACTACTCTACCACTGAGCCATGCTGCCCCAGTTCCAGTTGTTAATGAAACAACTGGAACAGTAACTGAAGAAATAATAAGCACAGAATATGAATTTTGACTGTTATTTACATGTGTAACACTGCAATGCATGTTAGGAGGCATGTTGGATTGCAACAATGTTGGCAGCAGGTGGCAGCAGAGGTTGACTGTCTCCCCAAAGGGAGCAGTGACGGTCAAATGAAGCTTCTTGAAGCAGTGACGGCCAAACGAATCAATGAAGATTTGCAACCAATTGGTTCAAAGCTTCATGGTTGTTCATTTGACAGTCTTATGGCGTTGCTGTCAAATATAGTGTTACTGGTTAATACCTGTTGGTGTAAATATCTCATAATACAGTGAGGACAGCTGTGGCTTATACTCCAGCGCGGCTTGTCTATGGACGAATGCCGTTTTCTTGTCAAATTTGGTTGGGGGGCGGCGGCTCATAGTCAGGAAATTACGGTATATATATTGAAAAAGTTACTATAGTCACCACTTGACACCTAGCTTGCCACCGGGTCACATTGAATAAGGCGCTATTGGAAAAGTTAACTGTTGACAGAGGAGGAGTTAACATAGCGCAAAATTGAATTCGTGATTTTTTTTCTTTACAAAAACAGCGACATTTTCTAAAATTTGAGGTAAAAAATGAAGATGATTATGATGACAGTTCTATCTACCTTTGGTGTTTTCAAATAGGTAAGACATATTTTCATTGTAGCCATATTTTTGTTTGTTGTTGCTGTTCGTCGGCTTTATTTTAGTGTTGTGAAAAGGGGGCGTTAAACTGAGGCTTATTGAAGCTTTAGGTTTCAAATGTTTGTGTCATTGTGCTGTGTAGCTGCACTGATTTGGGTTACAATACACAGACGCCTTTGTTTCCAATACAAAAACTCCAACACACACTGTAGGTGAAATATAACACTGTCTTTGTAGTAGCCTAGTAGTAGTATATCAACTACACTGCATGTCCACACCTTGTATGGAGAAAACGCGTGAGCATGACAAATTTGGACCGAAACAGATGTTTTTGGATCTTAAACACTAAAAGAGATCCTCAGCACCCCCTGCTGTGAGTGACTTTCAGTGCCCACAAAAAAAAAAAAAAAAAAACGAGGTGGGCCGGATCTGGCCCCAGGCCACCAGTTTGATACCCCTGCTCTAAAATCTACTAAAGAAGCGTGAGATAAATGCATCTGAAAATCTCTCGACTTCTCTCCTTAAAAGTTTGACCTTCAGTCATATCTCTTAAAACCCTCGGCAGACTGAATAAGAGCGTCTTCTTCACCTGTCTTCTTCATAAACAAGTCCACTTTGTGTTGACAAGCTCTTCAGTTGGCTGCCAAAGCAAAGTGTGGCACTTAGGGTAAATTATGGTTAAGCGTGTCCACCGTTTGCGAAGACAACGAGAAGAGCCGGGTGGGCTTTAAATCAACGCCCGCTGAAAAGGGGGGCACGGACCCTTTTGGCTTGCCGCCTTGACATTCCGGGCCTCATGTAAGCGGATCTGACAGGTGGTGATTCATTGGATTGATCAAGCAGTGTTGGAAGAAAGCCATCCAGGCAAACAATCAAATATGAGTAATCCGTGCAGGATGGAATCGCGTGTCTTAGATGGAGTCAGATTTTGAATTTTAGAACTTGAGAAACAAGGCGCTATTTTAGGAGAAAATAATGAACTACATGACTTGAAGACTATTGCCTGTTTTTACTTGCAAATCTGCATTGGCAAGTTGTTTTTTGGAGAGATTCTTGTATTGTGTTCGTGACGATGGCATCCCACCAGTACACTATGATTCGAAGGGCAGTGAGTTTTCATGGAGTCAAATTTCGAAAAATAACCGGCAAAGTCATCCGACTTTATCATTTGCATATTCTATGAAACAGGCCTCATACTTGACATTTATTGATTGTTTGTGGACTGAACTTGAGTGTAAATGGTGACTGGAGACCCCTACAGTGTATAACAAAGTGAGTACACACCCCGCATTTCTGCTGATATTTAAGTATATCTTTTCATGGGACAACGCAGACAAAATGACACTTTGACACAATGAAAAGTAGTCTGTGTGCAGCTCATATAATAGAGTTAATTCATTTTCCCCTCAAAATAACTCAAAATATAGCCATTAATATCTAATCCCCAGGCAACAAAAGTGAGTACACCCCTTAGAAACTACATCCCTAAATGTCCAAATTGAGTACTGCTTGTCATTTTCCCTCCAAAATGCCATGTGACTCGTTACAGGAGTGCTGTTAGCATTGCTGCAGAGATTAAAGGGGTGGGGGGTCAGCTTGTTAGTGCTCAGACCATATGCCGCACTCTACATCAAATTGGTGTGTATGGCTGTCACCCCAGGAGGAAGCCTCTTCTGAAGACGGTACACAAGAAAGCCCGCAAACAGTTTGCTGAAGACATGTCAACAAAGCACATGGATTACCGGAAACATGTCCTATGGTCTGATGAGACAGGCGGGCTTTCGTGTGTACCGTCTTCAGAAGAAGCCTTCTTATCACGGAAGCCCAGCGTGTGTGTCATGCAACTGACTGAGCCAGATTTACGCACCAACTCTCGCAATTAATTCTCCCAGACAGTCCAGAACAAATGGCGGGACGCTCTGTCCCAACACAAAGAACACCGGAGAACGCCCGATATCCAACTGATAACACGACTGACTTCAAGAGCTCCTTTGACGCTGAGGTCGAAAATCCAAAATACTCGTTGCCTGGACAACAGTAACAACCCGAATCCTTCTGTCCAATCCACATACAGACAATAATCCTAAACACACCCTTCTTTCTGTCCTAAGCCTGCCCCGCGAGAGCCTTCAAAAGACTGAATCTTTAACTAATCGTGGTCATTTTTCTCAGGAACCTTTTGTTGACGTGTGATAGGGTGACCTTGCCTCCCCGCCTGAGTGTTTCTGTTTCGCCTTGCCGTTTTGATCGCTGTCGACCTGAATAAATTGACAACTTGTTTTCGGTGAGCCTTCTTTAAACCATTCAAAATAGGGTCAGTACAACGGGTTAAGACAAAGGTGAACGCTTCTGGTCGGATTGTCGGCCTCCCGCCGGCCCGGGTCGTTGCAGCTGCGCCAGCACGGATCCGGTGGTTCGGCTGGCGCGGTCCAGCAGTCTGGCTGGAAGGTCAGATTCCTTCCAAAGTAGGGATTTAAACTAGCCCTGGGTGATATTTTCTTGGCACAACACTGACAAAACACTGCCCGTCCGTCTCATCAGACCATAGGACATGGTTCCAGTAATCCATGTGCTTTGTTGACATGTCTTCAGCAAACTATTTGATGGCTTTCTTGTGTACAGTCTTCAGAAGAGGCTTCTTCTTGGGGTGACACCCATGCACACCAATTTGATGTAGAGTGTGGCGTATGGTCTAAGCACTAACAGGCTGACCCCCATTGCAGCAATGCTGACAGAACTCCTCTAACGAGTCACATGACATTTTGGAGGGAAAATGACAAGCAGTACTCAATTTGGAAATTTAGGGATGTAGTTTCTAAAGGGTGTACTCACTTTTGTTGCCAGGGTTTAGATATTAATGGATATATTTTGAGTTATTTTGAGGGGAAAATAAGTTAAATCTATTATATAAGCTGCACACAGACTACTTTCCATTGTGTCAAAGTGTCATTTTGTCAGAGTTGTCCCATGAAAAGATATACTTAAATATTTGCAGAAATGCGAGGGGTATACTCACTTTTGTGATACACTGTAAATGCAGACTTTCTGTGCACAGGGTAATCTTTACAAGCAGAACTACATTCAAAATCAACGATGGCAAGATGACAGACAATTAACCATGGCCAAATGTTGCTGTGCTGCGATAAGAACAGCATTTGGTACACAGAATCGGGTTGTAATGTGACAGTTGTGTTTTGCATGCTGTTCCTGAACGGACCATGTGAAAGTGGCCGAGACAAGCAGAGCCTCTCAGGCGACCGTTTCGTGAGTCTCGCTCTCCTGGAAGTGATGACAATTTGACAGTCCAAAAAGTCACGAAAGTGAGAGTGATTGCGCGAGCCTGTGTTTATTTTCATTCCAGTGGAAACCTGTGAAGCTCTGGTCAACTCCATGCCCAAGAGAGTAAAGACAGTTCTGGATAACACTTGTGGCCACACAAAATATTGACAGTTGACATGTTGTATGTTAATATTGACAACTTTCACTAAGGGGTGTACTCACTTTTGTTGCCTGGGGTTTAGATATTAATGGCTATATATGGAGTTATTTTGAGGGGAAAATAAATTAACTCTATTATATAGGCTGCACACAGACTACTTTCCATTGTGTCAAAGTGTCATTTTGTCAGTGTTGTCCCATGAAAAGATATACTTAAATATCTGCAGAAATGCTAGGGGTGTACTTACTTTTGTGACACACACTACATGACTTGAAGACTGTTGCCTGTTTTTACTTGCAAATCTGCATTAGCATGTTGTTTTTGGAGAGATTTTTGTATTGTGCTCGTAACACTGGCATCCTACCAGTACACTATGATTCGAAGGGCAGTGAGTTTTCATGGAGTCAAATTTCGAAAAATAACCAGTAACGCCGACTCTATCATTTGCATATTCTATGAAACAGACATCAGACTTGACATCTACTGATGGTTTGTGGTCTGAACTTGAGTGTAAATGGTGACTTGAGACCTAAAACTGTACATGTGTGACTTAGTCCCAGCTCGGGTAAACTGAATTTCGCGAAAACCGCAGAGACCCAACCTGTTTGAATGGAGACAGCAGAGCGCCTGAGGCCTTTTGTACAAAACAACAAAATAGCCACACAACAATAACGCCAGACTCTGCCAGACATTTTTGCAATTTTGATGAGGTACAGCGTCGCAGCCAACACAACACCACCGTCGAGCCCATTAGTCACACAAACAAGCTTCGCGTCTGATCTGTGTTGCAATGCGGCGGGTCGACAGGCAACTATTCCCCAGAGTCCGACCGCGGCGCAGCTTAAGTGATGTTCCCATCTAGCCGGCCCCGACTCCTGCAGTCGATACAGGACGACAGCAACGGGAAACGGCGGGTCTAGCCTAGCGCATCATAGACCCTGGGAGCCTCGTAAAAGTCAATTTGCTGCACAAACTCCCGCTAACAATGGGCGCGGATAAACAAGCGTGCGATTCGGCCGCCCCGTAATGACTGACGGCGGGTAGGAATGGGCGGCGGGAAATCAAATTCCCCTTTTGATGATGGCAAATTGAAAGAAGCGTCCTCGACGTTGACGCGCGCAATCAGCGCCGCGCGGGCAACGGAGACGGCGCGGGGCTCGAGAGTCGCTCTCCGTTCCCAACATCTCTCACTCTCTCGGCATCTTTCTTATCGTGACAGATGTCGAGAGCCGGAGTGGCTCCTTCAATCACGAGAGGGTTTTTTTTTTTTTGGTTGTTGTTCTGAGAGGAATCTCGAGCGCACTGGCGCATTCATCTTTGGCTGAGAATATCGACAAAGCTGTGTTTTTCATCAGGAAAACTACAGTCAGCCGTTATGCCACAGGTGTCAAACGGCAATTTTTAATACCGTATTGGCCCGAATATAAGACAACCCGCTCTTTTCAAGACTCAAGTTAGAAAAACAAATTTTTATACAGAAAATAATTTCAGTACATCCGAAACAAATGATTATACCAAAATATTTGAGAGAAAAATAATGTTATTTTTCCTCATTCAAATCTTAATATCTGAACATTTGAATATGTAAACTATGTGCAATCACATTCATAAATGAATGGCTTCTGGTTTTTGAAATGAAAATAAACCAATCCATTGTGATAAAACAGCAAAATTGCAATAACTGTATTAACCATCAAAGTGAAATCTAACTAACTGTAGTCTTGAAACAAATCTGAATAAGGAAAAACATTGCAATTAAATAATGCAAACTGGTTAAACTAAAAAGAGTAGCTGAGATTTGTCATGACAGAACATTGCTTCAATGATATCTGGCGCCATCTAGCGTCATGAATAGGTATAACGTCGAGACCGCGAATATGACGACCCCCTCTTTTTCAGTGTTATTTCAATGCAAAAAACAATCTTATATTCGGGCCAGTACGGTAAATCATGTTAATAAAATGATCAAGAACAAAATCAGCAAATGCACTTCTATCTCAAATTTCCCATTGAACTGAGTGGAAATGCCATTAATCCGTTACAGCCCATCAAAAAAAATCAAACTTCAAGTTACTTCCTATTCTATTTCTAAGGTCATTATATAGATATGGCGGAAAACACAGACAAGACTGAAAAAGCAGTTTCTGCTGTATTTTAAGCCAAAATAACTGTTGTGTTTGATAGAACAATATTTCTACAGTGGGGCAAATAAGTATTTAGTCAACCACCAATTGTGCAAGTTCTCCTACTTGAAAAGATTAGAGAGGCCTGTAATTTTCAACATGGGTAAACCTCAACCATGAGAGACAGAATGTGGAAAAAAAAAACAGAAAATCACATTGTTTGATTTTTAAAGAATTTATTTGCAAACCATGGTGGAAAATAAGTATTTGGTCAATACCAAAAGTTCATCTCAATACTTTATGTAGGCCAAACGTTTTTCGGAACTCTTCTCTCGGTGTAAAGAAATCAACTGTGGGAGCAATTTTTAGAAAATGGAAGACCTACAAGACCACTGATAATCTCCTTCGATCTGGAGCTCCATGCAAGATCTCACCCCATAGCGTCAAAATGATAACAAGAACAGTGAGCAAAAATCCTAGAACCGCACGGGGGGACCTAGTGAATGACCGACAGAGAGCTGGGACCACAGTAACAAAGGGTAATATCAGTAAAACAATGTGCCGCGAGGGACTCAAATCCTGCGCTGCCAGACGTGTCCCCCTGCTGAAGCCAGTACATGTCCAGGTCTGTCTGCGGTTCGCTAGAGAGCATTTGGATGATCCAGAAGAGGACTGGGAGAACGTGTTATGGTCAGATGAAACCAAAATAGAACTTTTTGGTAGAAACACAGGTTCTTGTGTTTGGAGGAGAAAAATACTAAATTGCATCCGAAGAACACCATACCCACTGTGAAGCATGGGGGTGGAAACATCATGCTTTGGGGCTGTTTTTCTGCAAAGGGACCAGGACGACTGATCTGTGTAAAGGAAAGAATGAATCGGGCCATGTATTGAGAGATTTTGAGTGAAAATCTCCTTCCATCAGCAAGGGCATTGAAGATGAGACGTGGCTGGGTCTTTCAGCATGACAATGATTCCAAACATACTGTACAGCCAGGGCAACAAAGGAGTGGCTTCGTAAGAAGCATTTCAAGGTCCTGGAGTGGCCTAGCCAGTCTCCAGATCGCGACCCCATAGAAAATCTGTGGAGGGAGTTGAAAGTCCGTGTTGCCCAATGACAACCCAAAACATCACTGCTCTAGAGGAGATCTGCATGGAGGAATGGGCCAAAATACCAGCAACAGTGTGTGAAAAGCTTGTGAAGAGTTACAGAAAATATTTGGCCTCCGTTATTGCCAAAAAAGGGTACATAACAAAGGATTGAGATGAACTTTTGGTATTGACCACATACTTATTTTCCACCATGATTTGCAAATAAATTCTTTAAAAATAAAACAATGTGATTTTCTGTTTTGTTTTTTCCCCACATTCTGTCTCTCATGGTTGAGGTTTACCCATGTTGAGAATTACAGGCCTCTAATATTTTCAAGTGGGAGAACTTGCACAATTCGTGGTTGACTAAATACTTATTTGCCCTACTGTATATGCTGCCATAGCAGATTCATGGTGATTAAGCCCCCGAACTATTTTTTAATTTGTCCATTTTACCCTGGAAAACCCCGTTTACACACGTTGCTCAACCGCTTTTGTTTCAACCCAGCCATAAAACAAAGGTAATAAATTATATTTATTTTTCAAAATGTCTGTCATTGTTAGCTTAGAATCATTAATTGAGGTATAATATTTCGGTTAAACCAAAAAATATGGAAATGGAACAAATTGGAAAAATTGGGGCTGCAAAAAAGTCACAGATATCTATCTACCTCATAGCTATCGCTTTTTGTTGTTGTTTTTTTTGTTACTGTCGCATTTTCTCCGATATGTTAGATGATAAATAATCGATCCAAACAACAACAAAAAAATTGAAAAACAACGTTTAAAAAGGTAAATATATTAAAAAGAGAATCTTGACCACTCCTTGATGTCTGCGAGTTCTGTATCGCGACCCTTGTTATATTACCGTGTTTCACCCATAAAATCCCCCAAAAAATCTAGCTGTGGCCATTCACACTCAGTGATACGTGCTACATGGAGTTTTTGGATCGAAACAAGCTCAGTACGCGATATTTCGGTAAAGTCATGGCGTCTTTAATTCTGCTCTTTCATGCTCTCACCTCCAAATAGGGTTTCGCTGTTTAATTTAATTTATTTTTTTAAATGCGCTCCTGTTCAAAATTTTTCTTCCTCAAGAAAATTGAGATTTTAAGCTTTCCGATGATGTATCACACATGCTTATCGGACAATTTTGAAAGTTGGCCAAATTGGGGGTCTCAGAGCGGAACTTCACCTGAGTGTTTTCCGCCATATACTGATGTGGTTTTGCCTTTAAAAATGCCCCTGCGGTCAACCTTAACTACAATGTGGTTTGCAAATTTGAGACCCTAGCATTATGCTAAACAATTGCGCCACCGGCTGATAGGGTGATTGTTTTAGGTCCCTTTACATTTCTGCAACTTCATCAGCCAAGTCGGACTTCTCAGTTTAGAAATTGCTTTACAAAAAAATCCATTCAAATAGCCAAACTAAATTGTCAAAATGGCTTTCTGCTGCAGTTTCACAAGCGCCATTTGTCTGATATTGTGTCTCTTTCTCGGTAGGTGGCATATGCGTTTCCATGCACAACTGGTTGCTGGGCAATCTTGAGCCTTAGTAAGCTGATCTCAACGCAGGCGGGGTGTATCTGGAGAGCTGCTGTGAAACCTCTTGTTCTGTAAGTACGTTATTGGTCCTGAGTGACTTACTTAGTAGCCTGGCAATTTTTTTTCATAGCAACACAAAGGCCAACTTGGGCAAAGTACCACATTTACATATTGGTTTCCTGTGAAAGTTCGCTTAGCTACAAACACGACAGGAATGGCAGTCGACATTTTGGGAAGGTCACCTTTGCGTTAAATGTAGTGCTGTCAAATTTATCGCGTTAACGGGCGGTAATTAATTTTTTTGGATTAATCACGTTAAAATATTTGTAGCATTTAACGCATGCTCGGAATGACCCGCTCATGCATTGCCTCAAAAAGATTACAATGATGCCGTTTTTTGCACATTGAGAGCCAAGAGGCAGAGATAGGTGAGTGGATACAGGCGTTCATTGGACCGCACCGTTTATTAGGCATAAGCTTTGGCAACTCTTTCACAACAAACATAAGTATCATTTAATGAAAGCACAACAAAAATAATATTCCTATCGCTTTGTGAAAATAATGTTCACAAAAAGTGCTTCAATCTGTATTAATGAGGCAGTAGAAATACCCATGCAAAATACACAAAACTTACTCAAACTTTGGTCAAACTCTATTCAAACATTTGTTTAGCTCAACAAATACACTGAATGGCAATATTTAGTCACAATATACAAACTATCAGAGGTCTCATACGTTGTGAAGCCAGCACTCAAATGACGTGGATGGACCCAGTAAACGGGGAACTACGGCATCAGCCGAGGGACAAAACACACTCATTGGCTTGATTTCTAAGTAATTTAAAACTCGCCATTGACACCTTGTTGCGTATTTCAATCACTACCTTACGTAGTTAAAGACAATGTGGAAGAATGGCAGGGAGCCCATGTGACGTCAACAATGGCAAGCTACTCGTTTATTTTTTGATTGAAAATTTTATTTATCTTTTAACCCTTTAATGCCAGCAATATGAAGCAATTATCAGAGAATCTCAAAATTTGAAAATTAAGGTCCTAATGAATTTTTACAAATTTGTAAAATAAGTCAAAATTAATATGTGTAATAAGCGCTCAGATATCTATAACCCTTGCTAAATCCTGTTTGTTTTTCTCATGGAACCTGCAAATGCATGTGTTGACTTGCATCCATCATTTTTTTTCCAAAAAGAAATGTCAAAATTTTGAATTAGTCTCAAAATCATGAAATTTTAGGTGTATCAAATGTGATACATTTGGCAATATTGGGTCAAGTTCAAGTCTTTCTATCCGTGGATCCCTTCAACAGAACGAATGTTAATTATGTTAATGCCATCTTGTGGATTTATTGTTATAATAAACAAATACAGTACGTTTGTACAGTATGTTGAATGTATGTATCCGTATTTTGTCTTATCTTTCCATTCCAACAATAATTTACAGAAAAATATGGCGTATTTTAAAGATAGTTTGAATGGCAATTAATTACGATCAATTAATTTTTAAGCTGTGATTAACTCGATTAAAAATTTTAATCGTTTGACACCCCTAGTTAAAAACTAGTGTTGCTTAAATACCCAGACCAGATTTTAAAAAATTGACTTCTTTCTTGAAATACTAAATTATTCTAGATACTCATTCATTTTCTGAGCTACATGTCTTCACGAGGGTGCTGGAGCCAATCCCAGCTAACTATGAGCGGTAGGTGAGGTACACCCTGAATCGGTCGCCAGTAAATCGCAGGGTACAAGGAGACGAACAACCATTCGCACAAACACTCATACCTAGGAACAGTTTAGAGTGTTCGATCAGCCTACCATGCACGTTCTTGTGATGTGGGAAACCAGATTACCCAGAGAAAACATGCAAACTCCACAAAGGAAGGCCTGAGGCAGATGTACTAACCACTCTGCCATGTGCCACCAGTACAGTACTAGATACTCACTTGACTCTTAACTAATTGCTATCATAGCTAGGTGAGTAACTGCTTAACTCATTGTCTGCCATTTACGGCGCTACCCGTCCAATCTATTTGAAGCGTGATGGTTATGAACGTTCACTAGCCCCTCCTAGTCCAGCAGTTGGAAACAGGATCTCGAAAAGTACATATTGCAAATAGGGCTGCAGCTATCAACTATTTTAGTAGTCGATTAATCGATGAGCTAGTTGGTTCGAATAATCGAGTAATTGGATAAGGAACATGAAAAATTAAAATACCTGAGCTGAGTGTCAAACGGTATTTAAAAAAAAAAAAAAAAAGAAGGATCCATGTGCAGCAGAAGAACAATTGGCTAACTTACATAGCAAAACTTCACTAGCTTAAATGCTATAAAATGCTAACGTTTTTTTTTTTTTTACAATGCTCTTAACAAATGATTCAGATACATATTCCCACAAAAAACAGCCAAATATACCTACAAACTAAATTATGAATGCATAAAAAACATTAGCTCAGACAAAAACATAGCTTATGTTGGTCTTAACAGGGAGCAGTTAGATTCAGCCGTGTGAAATTAGGCAGACCAGAGGGCAGTGTTTCCACCCTAATTGAAAAAACTAAAAGCAAACACTTTCAAAATAAACCATTACAACGCCACTTTAATTAAACGAATATTCGAAGCAATAAAATTTAATTCGAATATTTTTTTCTAATCGAATACCAGAGTTAATCGATTAGTCATTGTAGCGCTAATCAATACCAATATTTAACATATAAGTTTTTGCCCAAAATAGCAGCTTTTTTTTTTTTTTTTAATTTAATGCAAGCTTTAAACAGCGCTAAATCACTCAATTTTCACATCACAAACTTAAGATGATTCTGTATGCTTTTCTCAAATATTAATTTTACAAAAAAAAAAAACAACCACACAATTGACATTTTTCTATATACAATCACAACTTACTTAGGTTGAATTCCACTATCGTGTAGAGCAGGGTTCACTAAATCTGGACCTCGGTGCCACTTTTCCTGAATCAAATGATTATGTCATCAGGAACCGGTCCAGAAGCCTGGTAATAATCCTGATTATACTATAATAATAATTATTATTATTATTAACAATTGGCTAATTTACATAGCAAAAGTCTGCTAGCTTAAATGCTCTAAAATGCTAACATTTTTATTTTTACAATGCTCTTAACAAATTGTTCAGACACATATTCCCACAAAAAATGGCTAAATATACCTATAATCGTCACTACAAATGCATTAAAAAACATTAGCTCAGACAAAAACTTAGCTTACGTTGGTCTTAACAGGGAGTAGTTGGATTCAGCCATGTGCAATGGGGAAGACCAGAGGGCAGTGTATCCACCTAATGAATAAAACTAAGTGCAAACACATTCAAAATAAACCATTACATCACCACTTTAATTAAACGAACAACCGAAGCAATAAAATTTAATTTGAATATTTTTTAGTTAATTGATTAATCATTGCAGCACTGATTGCAAAGCATCGTCGCCTTAATTCTTAGTGCTCCCTGATACTAATAACGCCATATTATTGTCATATCAGTACAAATTAGGGATGTTCCGATCGTTCACCTGATCGGAAATCGGGCCAATTGCACCAATTTTCAACAGATCGGGTTTTTAATTTAAAAAAGTACCACGCTGTCCTTCTAGCTAAGCAGTGCGGCCAAACTGTCCAGTGCAGCTTGCGTTTGGTACTTCAAGTTAACAATGATTGACAGGTTTGGAACTTTGATCTTGCCAGAGAAGCTTGGTAGCGCTACGATCAAAGGTACCAATGTGTCAGTCATCGTTAAATTTGCAGCCCAGTGCTGTGGCAACTCATTGTGTAAGTGAGAGGCTGTTCTCAACAGCATGAGCGTCAAAGCATAAGTTTAATACAGACAAGCATTTTTCCATATTATTAATTGGTATTGGATCAGGACTCCGTCTCGGTAGAGTCTCAAAATCAGGTGACTCAGACACGAATACAAAAATATGCGATTGTACCAATAAATATTAGTACTAGCCTTAAGTCCTGGTGCTCACTACACTAGCCCCGACACAAGATACATCCAGACCAAGGCCTCTGCTGTGGGTCACCGCAGATTAAAAGTGATACTTTTGAGGTGCAGCGATAAAACAAAAGCCAATGACCTTTGCTAATTTGATGGCTAAGTGATTTAAATCCCGGCCACATTAAGGGCTGAGCTGTGTTATTTTCAGAACGGAAACCACGGCCAAGAATAATAAAGTTAAGTGTCCGGCGGGGTGTACATGATGAAGTTGAGGAGGCAAGCATGTGTTAAGACAGTGTGTTAATATTTTATCAGCTGGAGTGGCAGGAAATGTCCAGATCAGTTGCTTTTTAATGACTCCGTTAAAACAGAAAGGCCGATAAACCCGCGCAGTTGCCTGGCTACCTACTCGGCCAGGTTGCCTGCGTAATTATTGTAAGATCAGGAGGGAACAGAAAAGGAAACCCGATACCGAGAGGTTACAGTGAATGGTTGGTATTATCCCCCCCGCTTTCCCCTCCCTCCCTCAGGGCCCTTGTCAGAACAGTAGGTGCCTTTCTCTGTACCTTCTAACAGGGCCGTCTTTCATGTGGCTGTCTTTAGCTCTTCCCACAGACACACCAAGGAGATGGATCATTTTAACTCACTGGCTGCCATTGACAGCACTAGACGTCCAGTCCATTGCTGTTTTTGGCAGCCCTTTAAATTTTCGTCTAAGTCTTTTGGACAATAATACTTACTAGTCTTAGTCATATTTTAGTCATTTCAAAATGTGTTTGTCTTCGTGAAGGTATTGTTGACGAAAACTAATTTGGTCTTGTTTTAGCTGATGTTTACTCAGTGTTTTTCATCTGTAAAACTAAAAAAGTAAAGGTTTCCAACTATTTCCAATTAACATTGACAGACGATCACATATTGTAGCTTCTACAAGCATCAACAAATATATCACAAACTTGGTGATAATTCACAGTCAGCAGGAAAACATTATTTTCAATTAATTATATCCGCCTGACGCCACGAACTGCATGTAAACAACAACAAAAAAAAAATCGCCGTTAGCATTAGCCTAATGCTAATGGAAATGTTATGCTAATGCTACGAGTTACATTTAGTGTGTGATCATTACTCAGCACATACCTTTAATGGCTAAAGGAACAATGCATAGTCTCTCTTGCCAAGATAAGAAAAATCTTACCGTGTGTGTTTCATAACAAGCAATGGAGAGACTGGAGATTACACTGGCGCAGCACGTCACATGAGTGACACAACCAGACACTGCTACGATGCAGGCTAACTACACATAAAAATGTCACACTTTGTGAACATGCGAGGAAAACTATGGCACATTTTCATCTCGTTCTCGTCTCGTCAGACGAAAACTGGCATTCGTTTTATTATGTTTTAGTGTCCGAAGACACGTTTTTAGCTCGTCATTGTCCTGAAAAAACTGTTTGTTGACGAAATATTTTATAGTCATCGTTGACAAAAACAACACTGGTCCAGTCCATGTACATTTGTTAACCCCCCCCCTCCCAGTTCAAATGGGTTGGACGTCTATCGCTGTCAATGGCAACCAGTGAGTTTAATAGTTCAGGCCTTGTATTTAAACCTGATTTTTCTCTAGAGTTAATTTGAGTGTTAATCAGAATTAAAACGAAAATTCATATGAAAACCCATCTAGCCCATATAACTTTCTATACCTGCTAGGTATCATTACTTCAAGTAATATTGATTCTTTAGAAAAAATCAAATGTACTTGCATTTTTTATGATATTTTGCACATAATAATACGGACAGTGGTAATCAGGCCTGTGTCACAACAAATGCGGAAAGCGCGCCGAACATGTGGTCGGTAAATAATTATATAGCCCTCCCAGTTGAAATAGGTTGGACGTCTATCGCTGTCAATGGCAGCCAGTGAGTTCAAATAGTTCAGGCCTTGTATTTAAACCTGATTTTTCTCAAGAGTTAATTTCAGTATTAATCAGAATTAAAACGAAAATTCATATGACAACCCATCTAGTCCATGTAACTTTCTATACCTGCTAGGTATCATTACTTCAATATTGATTCTTTAGAAAACATCAAATGTAATTGCATTTTTTATGATATTTTGCACATAATAATACGGGCAGTGGTAATCAGGCCTGTGTCACAACAAATGCGGAACGCGCGCCGAACATGCGGTCGGTAAATAATTATATAGCCCTCCCAGTTCAAATAGGTTGGACGTCTATCGCTGTCAATGGCAGCCAGTGAGTTCTAATAGTTCAGGCCTTGTATTTAAACCTGATTTTTCTCTAGAGTTAATTTGAGTGTTAATCAGAATTAAAACGAAAATTCATATGACAACCCATCTAGTCCATGTAACTTTCTATACCTGCTAGGTATCATTACTTCAATATTGATTCTTTAGAAAACATCAAATGTAATTGCATTTTTTATGATATTTTGCACGTAATAATACGGGCAGTGGTAATCAGGCCTGTGTCACAACAAATGCGGAAAGCGCGCCGAACATGCGGCCGGTAAATAATTATATAAGTGGAGCACAGTGACACACAATACAATGCAGAGGATAGAGTGCCCTTTTAATTATGCAGGAGACATCCAAAAGCAACAGCGCTCCACACCCTCGGGAGAGTAGATGGGCAAATAGACCGTGTTAGAAGCTGTGAGGGCTGGGATGACAAGCAGCAGGGGGTGGATTGAGGAGATGGGTGCGTATATACAGTACGTACAGTATATATATATATGTATGAGAAACCCCTGCCAAGATGAAGCGTCATGGGAGGGAACGAGTGAAGCGTTGCGAGGGCTGAGATTTGGTGACAGGCGGCATTGGAGATGCGCTACAAAGATATGCTCCGTGTCAAATAAAAGCAGAAACGGATCAATAATTCATTTCAATGCCTAATCAAGCCCTGCGAAGCACCTCGGCAAATCACCTGTTTTTTTTTTCCACGCTTGTCATGCCTCCATTTTTTTCACACAGGGTCAGAAGGTTTTCTTTTGTGAGACAGAAGGGAGTGTAAGACTCGCTGGAGGGATGATGAGGGAAAAAAATTGGTTTGGGGAGAGGGTTGTTAGGGCTAGGGTTTAGGTTAGGGTTTAGGGTGATGAAATAAGGAGACACAATATGGAGCGTGATGGAAAAGATACTGTACGAATTGGATCTCGGTGAATTGAAACGCGAACTACAATGCTAACATGACCCGATGACCATATGGTGCCTCTTAATGGATGCTAACAAAGGTTGTTTGCGCTAAGATGAACTCTTTTCTACCTGCCTCCCTTTTCTGTAAGAAGAAAAGGCTGCCTTGTCAGAGGCGGAGAGCAGTCCCCGCCCCCCTTCCTCCTCACACACTATCCTCCGCCTCTGGGATAAATTAACCACAAACCAAACCCTTATGCGAGCTGTCTGCAACCCTCTCGACACATTAGCAGCCACTGAAAAAAGTTCGGCCCGACCCCGAGTGGTCACACTACCCCTCCGATGAGCTAATCTAAACCATTACGGTCCCTTTCAATATTGCATGTGAATGGCACTCCAAACCAAAACAGATCAATACTGCTAACTTGACACACATTAGCAGCATAAAGGCAACACGACTACTGAGACTAGCCCTGTCAGAACGCATTACTCCAGACAAAACACTAAGAGAAGGAAACAGAATACATTTAAGAGTGGTGGAGGGAAAAAGAAAAAACATGGAGATGCGTCCTCTTACCTGTTTGTTGTACTTGTTGATGGTTTGACTGCTGTAGTCAGAGCAGTGGTCGGATCCCAGTGAAATGTTATCTCCGGTGCCAACAAATGTGTTGGCCGGAGGAAGGTCCTGAACCGCCTGGTGCTTTTTGCCGGCCGTGGGCGACTGCGGGTGAAGCTGGACGGTAGGGAGCGGGGAGCTGGACTTGTAGTGGCGGGCCAGATCCGGGCTGCCGGGGCCTCCGTTGACGGAACGGTAGCGACCCATGCCAGGGCTGTCCGATAGCTTCTCGTTGACGCCATCGTAACGCTGACCATTGGGTTTGGAGGCCTCCACCGTGACGATGCTGCTGTAGAGTGGCTGCTTGGATTTCTGCTTGCGCTTGTCTTTCTTGGGCTTCTTGGACTTGTCGTGTTGCTGCGGTGTGAAGAAGTCCTCATGGTCCTTCTTACCGGCCTCGTAGCCGTTCTTGTTCTTGGGCCGGCAGTAGCGGGCCATGACGACCACTAAGATGATGAGGATGACCGTCATGATTCCCGAAACCACGCCGATGACGATACTCAGACGCTGTTTGCTCAGGTCGTAGTTAGGGTCGCCGGCGATGTTGGTGTTGAGAGACGTGCTCAGGCTCTTCGCCACCTGCGCTTCCACAATAGTGGAATTGAAAAGGGTCTGATTCACGTAGACGTGGACAAGCGTGGTGGTGCTCTGGGAGGGCTGCCCGCTGTCGTTGACCTGGACCACCAGCCGGTGCAGACCGTAGTGCTTCGGCTCCAGTTTTCCCACCAGGGAAATCACACCGGTACCTCCGTCAATCTCAAACAGCCTGAAGGGGTTCCCGCCGACTATGCTATAGTTGAGGTCAGCGTTGATACCTGTGTCGGTGTCCGTGGCAATGACCGTTCTCACGACAGTTCTGATGTTGCTGGAAGGAGGGAGGAGGGTATAAGAGCTGTTTATGGGGAACGTTACAGTCGGCGCATTGTCATTGTCATCCATGACAAACAGAGAGACGGTGGCAGTGGCCGACCGGGGCGGGTCGCCTCCATCCACGGCCTTCACGCGGAACGTGTAGGTGGTTTTCAGCTCTCTGTCAAAGGACAGGGTGGAGAAAATAGTCCCGGTATCATTTTCTATTGAAAAGATCTCTTCCTCCTCCTCAATAAAAAGACTCATTTCCGCATTTTGACCTTTATCTGCATCGATGACTGTAACCATGCCAACAGGGCTGTTTGGCTCAAGGTTCTCTTTGACATAGAAAGTAAATACATCTTGCATGAACTTGGGCTCGTTGTCATTTTTGTCCGCCACCAGAACGACTACCGTGGCCGAGCCCTGTAAAGTGTTTACGCCCTTATCTTTAGCTATGACTTTAAATTCGTAGCGCTCCGTTTGCTCTCGGTCCATGATGGTGTTCACTCGGATGTCGCCGCTGTCTGCGTCGATGGAAAAAATCCCGTTGACCGATGAATCAAGGGAATAGCTTATTTCTGCATTCTTCCCGCTGTCTGCGTCATTGGCCGCCACCGTCGTCACCCTCTCGCCCGGGGCGTTGTTTTCCGGGAACGACACCTCCACTACGTTTAGGTTAAAGACCGGAGCGTTATCATTTGTGTCGCCCACTTTGACAACAAGAGAGTTATTGCTCGCCAGGCTGGGGCTTCCGGAGTCCACCGCTACGATTACTACGTTATATTCCTGCACGTTCTCGTAGTCCAGCGGCGCGGACGTATGAAGGAAGTATTTCTTTTTGTTCTGCTCGCCCTCCATCTCGCTGGCCGGTTTGAGCTGAAAGGGCACGTCCCCAACCACCGTGCAGGTCACGATGCCGTTCTCACCCTGATCACGATCGGAAACTTGCACTAGGGCGATGGGCGTGTCAACCACCACGTCTTCGGCAACATTGGCGATGCCGTCTTTTAGGAAAATGCGTCCGATTTTCCGTATCTCTATGGCGGGGACGTTGTCGTTCTCGTCCTTGATGTTCAGCACCACTGTGGCTTTGTCCATTTTGGGCGGCTGGCCTCGGTCACGGGCCATCACGGTAAACCTCAGCTGGCTGACTTCTTCGCGGTCGATACGGTGCAGCACACTTAGCCACCCCGTGCTCTCGTCCAGCCTTAGCAGCCTCCGCACGGACTCTGTGGCCGCCCCGAACACGTACTCGATTTGACCGTTGACACCTACGTCCGCGTCGGCCGCTTTCAGCTGCAGTATAGGGGCGCCAGGAGAACTGTTCTCCAGCAGGTCGGCTTCGTAAACGCTCTTCTCGAACCGAGGGCTGTTGTCGTTCACGTCGGTGATCATCACCCTCAGGATGGCCTGAGATGAACGCGGGGGATCGCCCCCGTCCCTCACGCGTAGCGTGAGCTCGTAGGAGTCCCTCTGCTCCCGATCCAGCGCCCCTTTAATGATGAGCTGGGGCTGCTTCTCGCCGTCGGTGGTGTCGGCGACCTGCAGCTCGAAAACGCTGCTCCTGCTCGCGCCCTCGTCGAATCTCCTCTTGCCAGAGTACGAGTCTACTGAGGAGCGCCTGGAGTTCTCCCCGTTGTCCTGGATGAGCTCGTACCTCTCGATCCCGTTCCTTCCAAAATCTCTATCTGTTGCGGTGGGAAGCAGATACAAGGTTCCGATCGGTCTGTTTTCCTCAACGGACAGCGTCAGCACAGGTGAGGGGAAAGAAGGAGTGTTATCATTGATATCTAAGATGATGACTTTTCCCTCAAAGAGGTCAACCCAGCTCTGTGCCGGGCCGATGACGGACACCTCGAAATCGATGAAGCACTCGTTCTCGTCGAATATCATCTGGCACTGTTGTAATTTCTCGCGGTCGATCCGTCTCTCGTTGGTGGTGAGCTCGCCCGTGATGTTGTCGATCTTGAAAAAATCCGAGCCCGACTCCAGGGTGAACGTCACCTCTCCGGAGCCCGCGACGATGCCCAAGTCGGCGGCCACGTTGCCCACCCGCACGTCCGGCGGTCCTTCCTCGGCCAGGCGGTACCTGAGCACCTGCTTGGCGGCGGGCTGATGCACAAACTGCAGGATAAGCATGCAGTAGTATAAATAGTCCACTGCACCAGTAGTCCTCATTGCTCCCTTGTCAAAGTGTCCACCAAAACAAAAACAAGAAAAAAAAAAACACTACGGGCGATTGAAAACGCTGCTTTTGTAAGCGTGTGACTTATTCTACATCACTCCTGCTGCAGTGGAAGGCAGCAAGTTTCCCCCTCTTCTGCTTTATGAATTTAAATGACGCCTCAGCGGTGCTAGTAAGAAAAAAAAAAGGGCTCGGTGCACCAGTGAATTCTCACGCGCGTAAAAGGCGCCAGTCGGGACGACAGCAAGTGCGAGCAGTTCGCATTGTCACTCACGTTTTTCAGCTCGGGATTCCTCCTCTTTTTTTCTGCAGTATTCCTCCTTCCGCTGTGATGTCCGCACTAGTCTCAAGTGTGGAAAGGGGGAGCAAAAAAACCAGCCACCTTGCTCAGACTGCTCTCATCCTGCAAGTCTCTTAGTTGGGTTTCCCGGCGCGACGCACGGGAAAAAAATAAAAAAAGAGAGGATTAGTAGAAAGGGGTGCAGAATGAGTAAAAATCCATGGATGTTTTGGAAGGTCGGTGGGGGGAACCGGATTCCTTAGTGGATGATCATGAGGCGACCTGTTCACTCGCCTGCAGACGTGTCGGCAGCCTCTCTCTGCAGCACCCGGAGAGGGACGACGCGCAAATGATATTCCTCTCTCTCTCTTGCTCTCTCCTCTTCTCACTCTCTCTACCTCACTCACCCCCACCGATTCAGGAGCGTGTAAACTGGCGCGCGCCTGGGCCAGGCGTCCCGGACGCTCCACTCTGTGTTTGCAAAGCAGGAACACTGTGACATAGGTTCCATTGCAGATTTTTAGGAGGAGTTGTGTGAGGGGGGCTTCATAGATTACAAGAAAAGAAGAAAAAAAAAACCTTTATGTAGCCATTGACTGCAATAGATGTCCAATCCATTTGAACTGGTAGTTTGCTACTCCACTTCAAATGGGTTAGACGTCTACTCCTTACCCATTTAAATTCACAGCAGAATAATTAGACGTCTATCATTGACAATGGCTCTGAAAGAGTTAATACACGCGAACAAACCACTGTACCGGCTTGAAGTGAGTAGAAATTCACATAGAAGCAAGGAGAGAAGGCAGGCAGTGCAGAGAAAATGGTTTGGATTCCAGCAGCACTTGTTCCTTGCTTACTAGTGCCCTCTATCGTCCAATCAGGGACAGACGCGGAGGCCTTGAAGAGAGAACAGCATCATAAGGGATGGAGGATATTTTTATATCTCTGATATCTGCGTCCATCTCCTGCATTGTTGGTTTTGCGCCTATTTATGCAGCAGGGCCGAAAACCAAAAGTGCTTTTTGCCATGTGGCATTTTTTTTTGCTATGTTGCAAAATGTTTTTGCCATGTGGCAAAATGTTTTTGCCATGTGGCAAAAATATTTTGCCATGTGGCATTTGTTTTTGCCATGTGGCAAAATGTTTTTGCCATATGGCTTTTTTTTTTTTATCATGTGGCAAAATGTTTTTGCCCGGTGGCATTTTTTTTGCCATGTGGCAAAAAATGTTTGCCATGTGGCATTTTTTTTGCCATGTGGCAAAACGTTTTTTGCCATTTGGCTTTTTTTTTTTGCTATGTGGCAAAATGTTTTTGCCATGTGGCATTTTATTTTTGCCAAGTGGCATTTTTTATGCCATGTGGCAAAATACTTTTGCCATGTGGCAAAATGCTTTTGCCATGTGGCAAAAATTTTTTGCCCGGTGGCATTTTTTTGACGAGTGGCATTTTTTTTCGCCATGTTGCAAAATGCTTTTGCCATGTGGCAAAATGTTTTCGCCATTTGCCTTTTTTTTTTTTTTTTTTTTGCCGTGTGCCGTGTGGCAAAAAAAATGACCCATGGCAAAAACATTTTGCCACATGGCAAAAGCATTTTGCCACACGCCAAAAAAAAAATGCTCCATGGCAAAACATTTTTGCCATATGGCAAAAAAAAATTGCCACATGGCAAAACATTTTTGCCATATGACAAATACCACTTTTGGTTCTCGCTGTCTATTTATGTCTTTGTTTTCACCTGTGCGTCAGCTGTATGAAAGAGAAAATATGTAACGTGGCTCTTTTAAAGGACACGGATTGAAAGCAATGGAGCGACTGTACTGTTTGAGCGGTAATGACGAGAAAAGGGTTTTGACCAGAATGAAAATGTTTTTTACATCAACGTCGAGCAAAATCTCCAGACTTAAACTCTAGGTAGTATAATTTTTCCCTGACAAATGAACAATTGTCTTATACAGGGTATCACAAAAGTGAGTACAGCCCTCGCATTTCTGCAGATATTTAAGTTAGGGCTGTCAAAAATATTGCGTTAACGGGTGGTAATTAATTTTTTAGAATTAATCAAGTTGAAATATTTGACGCAATTAACGCACATGCCCCGCTCAAACAGATTAAAATGACAGTATAGTATAATGTCCGCTTGTTACTTGTTTTTTGGTGTTTGGCGCCCTCTGCTGGCGCTTGGGTCTAACTGATTTTATGGGACGGGTTAGTACCATGAGTGAGCATAGTGTAATTATTGACATCAACAATGGCAAGCTACTAGTTTATTTTTTGATTGAAAATTTTACAAATTTTAATAAAACGAAAACATTAAGAGGGGTTTTAATACAAAATTTCTATAACTTATACTAACGTTCATCTTTTAAGAACTACAAGTCTTTCTATCCATGGATCGCTTTAGGAGAATGCTAATAAAGTTAATGCCATCTTGTTGATTTATTGTTATAATAAACAAAGGCAGTACTTATTTAGCGTATGTTGAGTGTATTTATCCGTCTTGTGTCTTATCTTTCCATTCAACAATAATTTACAGAAAAATATGGCATATTTTATAGATGGTTTGAATTGCGATTAATTACGATTAATTAATTTTAAGCTGCAATTAACTCGATTAAAAATTTTAACCGTTTGACAGCCCTAATTTAAGTATCTTTTCATAGGATAACACTGACAAAACTAGAAACTACAATTTCTGGAGAAATTACTCTGGGTCTTTCCTGCGAGGAGATACAGCCCTGCCCAGGGCTATCAATAGAATGGGCAAACACGCCATCAATGGCATTAAACAAAGCAAATGCCATTAGATTTGAATGAGAAATTTGGACCTCCGTGGCCGTCAATGGAAGCACCCTCCATAAGCGTCAATGGACTCGGGGACGTTTGGGGGACACGTCCTATTGATATCTGGTCATTTCCTATTGATTTGGGGACATTTTTTTTTTCTCCCATTAAAAATGAATGGAAAATATTTTGGATGTCTATGGCCGTCAATGGCATCGAGTTAAATAGGTGTAAATGGAATCCAAGTCCATTAGCATCAATAGATTCAACATGCATGGCCGTCAATGGCATCAATGCAATGTAAATTCCATTGGAAATCCCATTGGAAGTGAATGGGAAAATTTCCCATTAGAAATGAATAGGAAAGTTTTTGCCAAATTTTTGTGGAATGATAGTTTTTTTCTAAATTCTGTTTCCGACTTTTATTCCCTTCACCAATTTTTGATGCCCAAATTGTGTTATTTGGTCAAATATTGTAGGACTAGATACATTTTGCAACTTTTTTTTTTCGGAAAATTGCCGTTTGCGGGCGAACGGAAAATTTTTCGTGGCCGTTTGAAAAATTCCCTGCGTTGCGCAAAAATTCTGCTCGTGCTGATACCTGAACGGTGCCGATCGGTGCTATGGTTCGGGCTGCGCGGCGTGCCGAAAAAACGCGGAGAATAAGATGAAAAAAAAAAAGAAAGGAAGAAATTAGTAGGCTAAAGTTACAGAACAGCACTTTCTGGCCTTTCCCACAGGGAAAGACCCACACAATGAAAAGTAGTCTGTGTGCAGCTTCCGTAAGAGAGTTAATTTATTTTCCCCTCAAAATAACTCAAAATTTAGCCATTGATATCTAAACCCTTGGCAACAAAAGTAAGTACACCCCTTAGAAACTACATCCCTAAATGTCCAAATTGAGTACTGCTTGTCATTTTCCCTTCAAAATGTCATGTGACTCATTACAGGAGTGCTGTCAGCATTGCTGCAGAGATTGCAGAGGTGGGGGGTCAGCCTGTTAGTGCTCTGACCATACGTCGCGGCTTATAGTCTGAAAGTTACAGTAATTAAAAGTACAGTATATAGATAAAAAAACATTTCCTGGTGAAATTTATACTGGTGCACTGCAGATCAGTATTGGGGCACGGTGAAATATGTCAGGCGACGCCCATGCTTGTAAAAGCAGGCCAAATATTCAGAACAGAACCATTTTCAGAAATTTGTCAACATTTACTGACTTGCAGCTTTTTTTCAAAGGCAGACACACGGCCTTTCCTATTAGATGATGGTGTACCTAATGAAGCATCCGCCAAACGTTTGCTTCAGAAACATCGAGGATGATTTACGGGCGATGGTGTGGCGTGAAAAAATAAATGAAACACCGCCGCACCGCTGGTCGACTCCTGCAGGAAATCAATCAGTCTAATCAATCCTAAAAAAAAAAATGAAAAGAAGCCAGATTCCACTCATGTTGCCTTGTAGACAGTCTCGCCAAGCGATGCAATAACCGGAGGCTGGATCAAAGAAGAAAACAACGGTGATTGCTGGTGTCCCATGGCCTTTGAAAAAAGCAGATAGAGAGCGCGTAGGCCGATTTGGAGACAGTGTTTACAACCCCAACCTCCCAATCGCTGCAGAAAATCATTAGCAAGCTTCCCCTCGAGCGGATGAGTGGTTGAAGATGACGGCGTGGAGAGCATCCTTGGGCGCACTCGCCAACATCTCACTAATATTTCGAAAACCAGATAAGATATTTTCTTTTTTTTTTTTTTTTAAATAGAAAAATGACAAGGATTGTGGGCTTTATTAACACTGAAATTCCATTCACAAGAATCTTGATCGCTTCTTTTTCAACTAGAAACTGCAATTTCGGGAGAAATTACCCTGGGTCTTTGTTGTGTGGAGATACAGCTCTTAGCCCCGTGTGTCCTGGTCATACAAGGTCATTTGGGGGGGGCTTCTGGTCGTATCAGGTAATTTGGAGTCATTTGGGGGGCGTGTCCTGGTCATATCAGGTCATTTGGGGACATCTGGGGGTTGTGTTCTAGTCATATCAGGTCATTTGGGGACATTTTGGGTCGTGTCCTGGTCATATCAGGTCATTTGGGGGGCGTGTTCTGGTCGTATCAGGTCATTTGGGGACATTTGGGGGGCGTGTCCTGGTCATATCAGGTCATTTGGGGACATTTGGGGTCGTGTCCTGGTCATATCAGGTCATTTGGGGACATCTGGGGGTTGCGTCCTAGTCATATCAGATCATTTGGGGACATTTGGGGTCGTGTCCTGGTCATATCAGGTCATTTGGGGACATCTGGGGGTTGCGTCCTAGTCATATCAGGTCATTTGGTGACATTTGGGGGGCGTGTCCTGGTCATATCAGGTCATTTGGGCACATCTGGGGGTTGCGTCCTAGTCATATCAGGCCATTTGGGGACATTTGGGGTCGTGTCCTGGTCATATCAGATCATTTGGGGACATCTGGGGGTTGCGTCCTAGTCATATCAGGTCATTTGGGGACATCTGGGGGTTGCGTCCTAGTCATATCAGGTCATTTGGGGACATTTGGGGGGCGTGTCCTAGTCATATCAGGTCATTTGGGGACATTTAGGGGCCCTGTCCTGGTCATAACAGGTCATTTGGGGACATTTGCGGGCGTGTCCTAGTCATATCAGGTCATTTGGGGACATTTGGGGGGCGTGTCCTAGTCATATCAGGTCATTTGGGGACATTTAGGGGCCCTGTCCTGGTCATAACAGGTCATTTGGGGACATTTGCGGGCGTGTCCTGGTCATATCAGGTCATTTGGGGACATTTGGGGGCGTGTCCTGGTCATATCAAGTCATTTGGGGACATTTGGGGGGCGTGTCCTGGTCATATGTCATTTGGGGACATTTGGGGGACATGTCCTATTGATATCTGGTCATTTCCTGTTGATTTGGGGACATTTGTTTTTTTGCCATTGAAAATAAATAGGAAATTTGGACGTCAATGGCCGTCAATGGCATCGACTTACATTTGCGTCAATGGAATTCAAGCACGTTGGCATAAATAGAATCAACAAACATGGCCGTCAATGGCATTAAAGAAAGTAAATGCCATTGAAAATGAATGGGAAATTTGGGTGTCCATGGCCGTCAATGGCATCGACATCCATGTGAATGGAATTGTCCAAATTATGTGATTTGGTCAAAAATTGTACGACTAGATACATTTTGAAAATGTGTTTTTTTTTTCCAAGAAATTGGTGAAAAATCGGCGTTTACGGGTGAACGGAAAATTTTTCGGGGTCGTTTGAAAAATTCTCTGCATCGCATGAAAATTACGGTCGTTTCGATATTGGAACGGTGTTGATTGGTCAAACGGTTCGGGCTGTACAAAGCGCCGAAAAAATCGCATTAAAAAAAAAAAGAATAACATTATCTGGGTCTTTTCCAAAGACCCAGATAAATAGTCAATTATAGTCGATTAATAGTCAACCCTAGTCGATTATAGTCAATTTTCGTCCCCCGCTGTCCTCGCAGCAGGAGACCAGTAGCGCTGTCCGTCAAGAGAGTGTAAAAACTTGCCTGACGGCATGTGGCAGGCGCTACAAACGGGCGGCCGGCCAGGCCGCTCTTAGCCGAGTCTTTGTTGCGCTGTCCAGGAGGTAATATGTCACGCCATCTTCCTTTTTTTTTTTTTTTTTGGAGCGGCAGTGAGGAAACATCACAACACAGCGTGACTCAATAGCCCCAGAGAAGCAGCGTTCGGCGCGAGCTGCTTCCATTCCAACTCCCTCTGGCGATTTTGCTATTTTGATACTTTGAATGCCGCGGCGCTGCCCGTCTCCTTCTGGACCACGTGCGAGGTGTTTGGGGGTGGGGGTGGACAATGAGCCAGGAGTGTTTACTGATGGGCAAAAATCAGCAGGCAACGGAGTCCAGTAATACGTATAAAAGCATGTTTTAGACAGGGCGAGTTGGTTAACTCACAAATTAATGAACATACGAGCCAGAAAAGAAAAAGTTAAGCCTTTTGGAGTGCGTATGACAGGATTAAAAAAGTCTTAAATTCCACTATATACGACAATTTGGCAAAGCGTAGATGACGAGAAATAATTTTTTAAATCTACCGTTTAGCCACGCCTACGGTTATCGGGCTCTAGCGTCCTCAACAGGAGGATGACGTCGGCAGGGTCATGGTTTCATCTGATTTAGAATTCAGCCCATTGAGGGTTAATTATTCAGAACGAGGAAAATGCGACAAAGAGAGCCGCAAAATGTCATTGTTTTAATCTCTCTACTCCAATATTTTTACAGGATATTCTTTTTATCCGAGTATTTTTCTCCAATTGCTAAATAAATGGTACGGTCATATTAAAAATGCATTTATTCAGTACGACATAGCAAAATGACTCCATAATGGTCAAAACTGTCGACTTCACCTTTGTCGATTGTCTTCGCCGATCGGCAACCCGCCCAGCGGCGAGCAAGTTACAGTTCGTTCCCCTGCTGCGGGCATTAGAGCTTGTTTGCGGGGAAGCAGCTGGACAATGACTGCCGGACAAACCGGCCGACGTAGGGGGAGCGCGCAGCTGCCACATGGTCAACACGAATATGGCGTAAATTAATGCTTGACTACACAGCGAAGACGAAAACAGTGAGAAAGCGGCGTGCAGCTAACAAGGCAGGATGTGTCTGAGGAGAACTTTTCTACATGATCAAACGTAAGTAAATAGTCCTTTATTTAAAGAAAGTTTGTAGTGTTTACTTTGTAATCGCTGTATTTGCGGCCATTTTAACAAAAAGTTGTAATTTCTGATGGAATTGAAAATTTGGCAGAACACCGGGCACACGAAGAGGGCAGTAAGCCGAGCATAGAGGGTGTTGTGCGACAAGTCGGCGGCCGAGTGGCATTGTCGTTGGACAAGGAGCATTGTCAGCCACAAAATGCAAGCCACCTCCGCATTAAAACGTGTGCCATGATCCCAGTATTTGACAAAATACAAAACACGTTGTTTACTCATTTCCTCGTAAATCCAATGGTCCCACAGTTGTCGCACACTTGTCTTGGCCGATCTCGGGGTGAACGGCAACTTTCTGAAACCCAAAAAGGCTCACACGCCTCTCCCTGGTGCAGCTACAAAAGCCTGCAGCCGTTTGGCTAAAATAAACGAATTAATCCTCAAAATCAGCTGAATCCTCAGCCCATCTGCATGCTATAAAGCAATGCTGTATTGTGAGATGCTGACCCGGGTGACGTCACATTCGCATTCGTCCTAAACCTGAAACTGGAGCCGGAAGTTAATCATTTTCATGGTGTGGAATTCACTCCGCTTCCACACACATCCAAGCGGTCCATTTCATTCAGGAGCATAAATCACCCCGTGAAATATGAAATAAACATGCTTTTTGTTGTCATACACACTTTAAGGCTCACTTCATATTTATCGTAATTTTCGGACTTTTTCCCTCATTTTGAATCATGCGGCCTATCATCCAATGCGGCCTATTTGTTGATTTTTTTTTTTTACAGTGAAGACTGTATCATAGCATATTGCGCCACGCCCATATTTGGCCATGTTTGTGTGCTCCAATATTACTTTGAACAATCACAATGGGTATCTGTTGACCGCCTTATCAGAAACTGTGCTTATGACTCACTTCATACCAGCTTCGGACAGTCTCTCAAGGTTTTAACTTTAACCCTTTAACACCTAAGCTTATTTTGGCCGAATTTGCATGCATTTGATGTTGCCTTTATATCTCAAAGAAAAAATTGTTCACAATGGCCAAGTTGGGTCCCTTTTTTAAGGACACCTTGAACTTCATGTCCAAACTGTTGTTTTCTTCACTGACCAATTATAATCCACATTTTGGACCCAAAAAGACAAAAAAATCCCAAAATATTTTTTCAAAATTTGTAATATTGATGTCCCGTTGACAACCAAACATGCTCGACCAACCGTTTTGAAGCTTGATAATATTTATTCAACTTGTTAGGATAAACATTCAATAGAAAAAAATAAGATTGAATAGTTTTATGTTTGACAATTCAACACAAACAACATATACGGTCATAGGCGTTTTTGGCATTTACACATACTATGGTCAAAACAGGTTACATACAGTGCAAAATAGTGAGGAAAAAAATATATATATATCATCTAACACAGAAAGGGTTTGGAGGATATCTCTTTGTGAAGTTAGGTATTATACCCATCACCTTATCTAATGTATATACGAACATGCAATCAAGCTTCTCGAACACATCTTTATAAAAAATGAAAAGATTGTAGTGAAGAAAAAATATATATAACATTGAAAAAAGTAGTTCAGTTCAATTCAAATTTTTCTGGCATACGACCCAATAAAGTCGCTCGCTTAATCGAACCGGTGCACAACACCGACCGTTGCTTGCTTCGCATGCCTCCTTTTCCTTAGTTGGCGCCTCGTTTGGAAATTTATTAAAAATGTCCACATTCGGTTCGTCCTTCTTGACATCACAACGCCTCTCGGGATCTGTAGTTTTTTGTGCTACTTCGGTTTTGAAAAGGGATAAGAAATGATGGAAATATGGAGATAGATACATGGTCCATGCAGCGTTTTAATGCATATTTATGAGTGCAATAAAACTATAAAACTTAAATGACATTATCTCCCGTTTTTCATGGGCGATTGACTTCAAATAAAAACTGGTGTGGACATCAACTTCCGCACTTTCAAATGAGACCAACCAGCGGCACGTGGGTGACGTAATTACAGCGTGACGAAGCTTCGAAGACGACATGCGTAAAAGCGTCGCTGCCGACACGTTCGGTATTAAAGGGTTAAAGATGTTTTTCTGATGGAAAATCCCCAGCTTGGGCCAGAGTTTCGGCAACTGCCTTTCAACAGTATAAAAGACTTGCCTCGTATTGTCTTCCCTCACACATTTGCATGATCACAACATTTTTCTGGATCACATTTGTGCCCAGAATATTCAATTCAATTCAAAAACCTTTGAAGGAAGACTGTTTATCTACAGCTTCTAATTTACCAGCATTCCCACTACCAGAAATTCAACAAACACGCATAGGATGAAATGGAAAACGGTGTCCTTCAACAACAGTAACTGAAGAAATAATTAGTACAGAACATGAATTTTGATTGTTATTTACATTTGTTGCACTGCAATGCATGCTAGGAGGCATGTTGGACGACAAGTGTTGACAGCAGGTGGCAGTAGAGGTTGACTGTCTCCCCCAAGGGAGCAATGATGGCCAAATGAAGCTTCTTGAAGCAAAGAAGCTTTGCAGCTAATTGGTCTGAAGCTTCATGGTGGTTCATTTGGTCTTAGGACAGTATTATGATGCTGCTGTCAAATAAGGTGTTACCGGCTAATATCTTTTGGTGTAAATATCCCATAATACAGTGAGGACAGTTTCGGTTTATAGTTCAGTGTGGCTTATTTGTTGATTTATTTGGGTTAATAGGTCACACTTTATTTGAAAGCTGTGTCATAAGACCATCATAATTGTGACATGACACTATTATGGACATTACGGAATGCTTATTACATATCATTAAGTCTCATCTGGCAAATTATGTCACTAACTTTATTAATGTCCAGCTCGGATATTTTACAGCTATTCAAAAGTGAGATAATTTGCTGAATGACACTAAATAATATCTGTTATAAGCATTCATTAATGCTCATGACAGTGGGATGTCGTAATTATCATGGCGCCACTGTCAAATAGTGTTAGCAAATACCATAACTGGCAAATAATGAAACAACTGGAACAGTAACTGAAGAAATAATTCGCACAGAACATGAATTTTGATTGTTATTTAGATTTGTTGCACTGCAATGCATGCTAGGCGGCATGTTGGACGACAACAGTGTTGACAGCAGGTAGCGGCAGAGGTTGATTGCCCCCCCCAAGGGAGCAGTGATGGCCAAATGAAGCTTCTTGAAGCAATGAAGCTTTGCAGCTAATTGGTTCGAAGCTTCACGGTGGTTCATTTGGTCTGATGACGGTATTATGATGCCGCTGTTAAATAAAGTGTTACCGGTAATATATTTTGGTGTAATTATCTCACAATGCAGTGACTTGGCTTTGGCTTATAGTTCAGTGCGGCTTACTTGTTGATTCATTTAGGTTAATAGGTAACACTATATTTGACAGCGGCCTCATAAGTCAACCTCTGCTACCACCTGCTATCAACACTGCTTTCGTCCGACATGCTTCCGAGCATGCATTGTTGCGCTGCAGATGTCAATAACAATCAAAATTCATGTTTTGTGCTAATTGTTTCTTCAGTTACTGTTCCAGTTGTTTCGTTAATTGCTAGTTATGGTATTCGGTAACACTTTCTTTTTCACTGGCGCCATAAGACTGTCATAAGACAATCATAAAGCCGATCGATCGGGTCCGATCACGTCATTTTCAAAGTATCGGAATCGGCAAAAAAACATCGGACATTTTTTAATATATATATTTTAAAATATTTTTTAATTAAATTGTTTTCTAATTGTATTTAATGTTACAGACATAATGTGTTACATTCTTCCAAAATCTTTAGTTTAAGCTTAAGGTAGGGTTATCAATTTGCGTTAACGCGAGAATTAATATTTTTTACATTTATCACGTTCCAATATTTAACGCAATTAACGCATGCGCTGCACGACCCACTCACGCATTGTCGCGTTCAATCTATAATGGCGCCGTTTTACCCATACAGTATATAGAGCTAAAAGGCAGCGTAAAATGAGTAGAGCAGCCTTTAGAGCCTTTTTTTAAATGGGTAAAGCCTTCCAATCCCTCTCTTCCTAACCCAATTAGAATAATCGTGGGAAGCAATGTGAGGAAGAAAGGTAGTAGTTGATCTTTTTCTTAACACCATATGTTATTTCCTAACGCAAAGAAGGTATATGAATTGGTACCACGACGCACAGTCATGGTTGCACTTCCCATCATGCATTTGGGCAGAAGTTAAATGGCTACAGTATCATTTACTGAAAGCTCAACAAATACACTAGATGGCAATATTTAGTCACAATATACAAACTCACATTTATCCTTTAAGAATTACAAGTCTTTCTATCCGTGGATCCCTCCCACAGAAAGAATGTTAATAATGTAAATGCCATCTTGAGGATTTATTGTCATCATAAACAAATACAGTACTTATGTACTGTATGTTGAATGTATATATTCATCCGAGTTTTATTCATTTTTTTCTTAATGCATTGCCAAAATGTATATGATCGGGAAAAATTATCGGAAATGATTGGAATTGAATCGGGAGCAAAAAAAAGCAATCGGATCGGGAAATATCAGGATCGGCAGATACTCAAACTAAAACGATCGGATCGGGACCATATAAACATGATCGGAACAACCCTAATAATACATTGAGGACAGCTGCGGTTTATAGACCAGTGCGGCTTATTTGTTGATTTATTTGGGTTAATAGGTAACACTTTCTGTGACAGCGGCGTCATAAGACCGTCATAATTGTGACATGACACTATCATGGGCATTACTGAATGCTTATGACAGATGTCATTAAGTGGCAAATCTTGTCACTAACTCCATTTATGTCCACTTCGGATCTTTTACATCTATTTAAAAGTGAGGTAATTTGCCGGATGACACTAAATGACATCTGTTATAATCATTATTGCTCATGACAGTGTCATGTCATAATTATTATTCTATTATGACAGCCTTATGGTGCCACTGTCAAATAAAGTGTTAGCAAATACCATAACTATAAATTAATGAAACAACTGGAACAGCAACTGAAGACATAATTAGTACAGAACATTAATTTTGATTGTTATTTACATCTGTTCCGCTGCAATGCATGCTAGGAGGCATGTTGGACGACAACAGTGTTGACAGCTGGTGGTAGAGGTTGACCGGCTCTCCTTAGGGAGCAGTGATGGCCAAATGAAGCTTCTTGAAGCAATTAAGCTTTGTAGCTAATTGGTTAGAAACTTCATGGTGTTCGGTTTTGTGTTGTTTTTTTCGTTGTGTGACTTGTCCCTGTGATTACCCATTGATTTCACCTGTTGTGCCTGCTCCTAATGAGTCCTCCAGTATTGCCCAGCTGTTCCTCGTTGTCTCGTTACCCCTTGTCTGCATGTGTGTATATAAGCAACCTTTTTCTTTTCACTCCTTGTTGCGTCATTGTCAATGTCAGAGTCTCCGTCAATGTCTATGTCTGTGCCAAAGTCAAGACCTGTCCAAGCCTTTGTGTACCAGTCCCTCCGTTTAAGTAAGTTTCGGTTTGAACATTGCCTTTTTGATCCCCAGTCCTTTTGGTTGTACTTTGTGCTTTTGGTTAGTTGTTATTAAAATGTGTTTTGAGTTCTCCGCCACCTGCCTTGCTGCTTTTTGTTTCCTTGCAATTGGGTCTACACCACCTGCCTTCCCGCGTTTCCCTGACAGATCTTGACTTTGGCATAGACATTGACGGAGACTCTGACATTGACAATGACGTAACAAGGAGTGAAAAGAAACTGGGTGCTTGTATACACGCATGCAGGCAAGGGGTAACGAGACAACGAGGAACAGCTGGGCAATACAGGAGGACTCACTAGGAGCGGGCACAACAGGTGAAATCAATGGGTAATCACAGGGACAAGTCACACTAGGAAAAAACCAACACAAAACCTAACACATGGTGGTTCATTTGGTCTTAGGACGGTATTATGATACCGCTGTCAAATAAAGTGTAACCAGTTAATATCTTTTGGTTAGGGGTTAGGGTTTATCCCATAATACAGTTCGGACAGCTTCGGTTCATAGTTCAGTGCGGCTTATTTGTTGATTTAAGTTAATAGATAACACTTTATTTGACAACGGCCTCATAAGTCAACCTCTGCTGCCACCTGCTGTGGACACTGCTGAACATTGCAGTGCTGCAGATGTAAATAACAATCAAAATTCATGTTTTGTGCTCAGTATTTCTTCAGTTACTGTTCCAGTTGTTTCATTAATTGCTAATTATGGTATTTGGTAACACTTTATTTGACACTGGCGCCATAAGACTGTCATAAGACAGTAATAAAGGTAACATGACACGATCATGGGCATTACTGAATGCTTATGACAGATGTCATGAAGTCTCATCCAGCAAATCATGTCACTAACTCCATTTATGTCCACTTAGGATCTTTTACATCTATTTAAAAGTGAGATAATTTGCCGGATGACACTAAATGACATCTTTTATAAGCATTCATTAATGCTCATGACAGTGTCATGTCATAATTATGATTCGCTTATGTCATTCTTATGGCGTCACTATTTAGTCTTAGCAAATACCATAACTTGCAGTTAATGAACAACTGGAACAGTAACTGAAGAAATAACTAGCACAGAACGTGAACTTTTATTATTATTTACATCTCAGATAAAATGCATGCTAGGAGGCATGTTAGATGACAACAGTGTTGACGGCAGGGGAAAGCGATGGCTAAATGAAGCTTCTTGAAGCAATGCTTTGCAGCCATTTGGTTCAAAGCTTCACAGTGGTTCATTTGGCCATATGTCAGTATTATGCCGCCGCTGTCAAATACAGTGTTACCGGTTAATATCTTTTAGTGTAAATATCTCATAATACAGAACATGAATTTTGATTGTTACTTACATCTCAGATGCAATGCATGCTAGGAGGCATGTTGGACGACAACAGTGTGAACAGCAAGTGACACTGTGATTTGGACAGTGATGGCCAAATGAAGCTTCTTGGCGCAATGCCAATTGGTTCAAAGCTTCATGGGGCTTCATTTGGTCTTATGACAGTATGCCGCCGCTGTCAAATAAAGTGTTCCTGGTTAATGTTCTTGTTAAATTTGGTGGGTGGCGGCTTACGGTCTGGTGCTCCTTATTGTCTGAAAATTACGGTACTGTCACTATCTACACGTGACAAGCTCATTTAAAGTTCAAATGTATTTTTTCATGAGCGATTATTAACGGAACTTTAAGTGTTAATGAATCGGAAGGATGCGCTAGGTGATTAATAATCATCTCGGCTGTACTCTGAGGTGTCTTTAGCGACAAGTGTGTGAAGTGAAAATGACGATATGTTAGCGATTTCACACCTGCGTCATGGAAAAGATGGAAATAGATGTTTTCGGAGGACTTTTGATTGAAGTGGCTGTTTTGCAGGTACTCGAAGTACCTGGTACTTCAGTGTCGCAGCTTAGAAACGTGGCAGATTTTGAGATTTTAAAATGCAGCGGAGGTTCAGTTACAGTCATTATAAAATAATCGGACTCTTAGGATACAACGGAATGGACCTTTCTGGTCAAAGTCAAGTAGTTCGACTTTATGAGTACAAACCCAGTGACAAGCCACGCAGTCTCTTCGTCTTTCTTATTCCGTCGACGGCTTTGGAGTTCTGACAAGCAGCTTCGCGCTATCACTCCCATCAGTACAAGGGGTATCCACACTGTCGGCTTTAGTCGGCCCCTCCCAGACAGTCGGCCACCCGTCCCATTTTAATCGCACCAGTGACACCAGGGGCACCCCGGCCTTTGATAAGCCCCTCAAACATCAAAAGCGGAGCACTCAAAGAAGCCATTCACTGGCTCTCTTTCAATGGGACGAGGCCCGCGGGGGCTCATCTCAATGGATTGATACACGGCGAACGTGCTCAGAGGCCACTCGTATTGTGATGATTTTCAGTGTCAACACCGCACGCTCAACCCGTCGAGCCTCCATGAGCCGGCCACTTGGCACGCAGAAAAGAGAGGCTCAGTACAATGCTCTGTTAATTCCACACCATTCAGACGTGAAATAGAAAAAAACAGTCCAACACTGGCTACATTATGAAGATCGTCCGAGGACGAACAAAGATGAATCACCGTTTCCATCCAAACCCTCGGGTCTTTTGAGAAAAGTGGTTTGTGACAACTTCTTTTAATTTATTCCACGCTGACGGCTATAGACATCTAAAGCCTCTTTCAGACTTACAGTCTGCTAAATTCCCGTGTAAAATGACGTGGAATTTACTTGTATCATGGCTTTCAGTCATGGGCAGATGTACCGGGAATAACTCAGGTTGGACACTTTCAGACGTGTCCCGTTTTGGCGACTCGAAATTTCATAGCCCGGACATTACGTCATTTTTGGTCGGCAACAAAATAAACCACACATTTCCAAAGATGGATGATAGACTCTCTTCTTCTGCTCTAAGATCCAGTAGCAAATTAATTTCGTTATCATTCCAGTTTGCCGTGTTGATAATTGCGACGTTTGTTTATTTTAGATGCACAAAAATAACCAAATACTGAGATAATCACCTATATTTTCAGGATCAATATTAGGGCTGCAGCTATCGATTATTTTATTAGTCGATTAATCAATGAACTAGTTAGTTCGAATAATCGAGTAATCGGATAAGGAACATGAAAAATTAAGATACCTGAGCTGAGCCTCAAACGGTATAAAAAAACAAAAAAAATGAGGATATCTATGTACAACAAAAGAACAATTGGCTGATTTACATAGCAAAAGTCTGCTAGCTTAAATGCTCTAAAATGCTAACATTTTTATTTTTACAACGCTCTTTAAAAATTGTTCAGACACATATTCCCACAAAAAATGGCTAAATATACCTATAATCCTAACTACAAATGCATTAAAAAACATTAGCTCAAACAAAAACTTACGTTGGTCTTACCAAGGAGCGGTTGGATTCGGCCGTGTGAAATGAGGCAGACCAGAGGGCCGCGTATCCACCCTAATCAATAAAACTAAATGCGAACACTATCAAAATAAACCATTACAACGCCACTTTAATTAAACGAAAACTCAAAGCAATAACATTTAATTCGAATGTTTTTTCTAATCGAATACTCGAGTTAATCGATTAATCGTTGCAGCACGAATCAATACCAATATTTAACATATCATATAATTTTTGCACAAAGTAGTAGTTTAGTTTTTCTTTTAAATTTAATTTAAGTTATGAACAGCTAATAAATCACTCAATTTTCACATCAGAAACTTAATACTTGAGAAAAGCATCCAGAATCATCTTAATTTTACTCAACAAAAACAAAATTTACATTTTTCTATAAACAATCACAACTTATTTAGGTTGAATTCCACTATCGTGTAGGGAGACAAAAAACAACATGGCGCCCGTCACAAAACAAAGAGCTTTTTAATTTGAAAATTCTCGTAAATAAATGCTTAAATCGTGGAATTTCTATAGATATGAATATAAAACAGTCTAGATTCTTGGTTTAAAGCAAAAAACGGGCAGTTATCATTCATTTTACGTAAATATTTCAAGCAAAGGTTAAAGTATTGTGTAATCCAACATGGCGGTCGTCACAAAACAAAGAGCTTTTTAAATTGAAAATTTGTGTAAATAAATGCTTAAATTGTGGAATTGATTTTATCACGGTGAAAGCCAACTCAATGTTCTGCCAGGGTCGGCCCCCTATAGGAAGGCGTGGCGCAATGTCATTGGAAGACGTCTTGTGAACTGATGGTGGAGTCTATCTAGTATGTCTAAAAGGGGCTTAAGAGGGAGGACAGGAAGGAGTAGGATAGGACGGGGCAAACACAATTGCTAAAATCACAAAAACAAAGTCGCTGATCCAAACGCCTAATGATTTATAATCATAAATAATGGAAATTGTCAGGAACTTTTCACAACAATGCAAATTTTAGCTTCTGTAGCTGGGAGTCGGACCACCAAGCCCCCCGCCTTTGGCTGCCGCCCAACTCCCTACGCACCCGACCCCTTTGGCCCCTCCCACAAGTGGTGAGCCCATGGGAAGAGTGGTCCGCATCGCCGTCAATAAGTCAAATTTGATCCCAGTGAGGGTTGGACTCCGCCAAGGCCGCCCTTTGTTGTTTGTTGAGGATGAGATCGTGATCCACGTGGAGGAGTTCAAGTATCTTGGGGTCTTGTTCACAAGTGAGGGTAGGAGGGAGCGGGAGATCGACAGGCGGATCGGTGCAGAGTCCGCATAACTGCAGAAGCAGACCGTAGTGGTGAAGAAGGAGCTGAGGCGAAGGGCGAAGCTCTCAATTTACCAGTCGATCTATGTTCCTACCCTCACCTATGGTCAAGAGCTGTGGGTCGTGACCAAAAGAACAAGAACCGGGATTAAAAGCGGCCGAAATGAGTTTCCTCCGCAGGGTGTCCGGGCTCTCCCTTAGAGATAGGGTGAGAATCTCGGTTATCCGGGAGGGACTCTGCGTCGAGCTGCTACTCCTCCACGTTGAGAGGAGCCAGCTGACGTGGCTTGGGCATTTGGTTCGGATGCCTCCTGGACGCCTCCAGGTGTTCCGGGCATGTCCTACCAGCAGGAGGCCCTGGGGACGACCCAGAACATGCTGGAGAGACTATTTCTCTCAGCTGGCCTGGGAACGCCTTAGGATCCCGCCGGAGGAGCTGGTTGAAGTGGCTGGGGAGAGGGAAGTCTCGTTTTTCCAGTTAAAGCTTTGGACCCCGCGCCCCGACCCCGGAGCAAGCAGAAAATTATGGATAGATGGATGCAAATTTTAGGCTGGATTAACGTCCAATCCAATCTGACTGGGAGCGGTTGGCAGCGATGGAATGAGTTAACTTAAGTGACAAAAGTAGTGCGTCTCCAAATCAAGGTTACTTTTTTCCGTTGCTTCTGCTCGGGAACGTACGTGCGCCGGATGGCGGCTTCTGCTTTCCTCGCAGCTATGTTTATCTGTTTATAGAGTGTTTGTGTGCGCGGTCCCGCTGTTTCGGCAGAAAATAAGAAGGCACCTGCTTGGCTATTCGGAGCGGGCTGTCAAAAACAGGAAAGAAAGTGTTGGTAGGAGATGGCGAGGGGCGGGTGGTGGTGGGGGGAGCAGTCAGGCAGCCCGGAGATATATCTATTCTGGCTCCCCGCTTCCCTCAAGCTGCCGGTAGGAGACTTCAAAATGGCCCCACTCCCTGCCACAGAGTGGGCTCTGGCCTGTCAAAATGTCTTTGAATGGAAAATACAGACTGAAAGTTTCTTCCTCTCTTGCTCTCTCAGCCTGGTTCTCTGCCCTCCCTCTCGCCGTCCATCCTTCATCACGCACCGAAAAGGGCAGTGGATGTCTCACGGAATGCCGCTTTGAAAAATACGTCCCCCGACCGGGCTCGGTCTTCACAATGCTACCTGCCAATCACTCCGGCATCTAACATCTACGACGTTTTCCCTACATCCTTTCTTGAAATGCGAAATCATCCGTTTTCGACTGTCTTGACTCGTTTAACAAGTTGCAACAGTATCAAAACCACCTCTAAACAGTTGCCTAACAGCTGCATAATGTTGGCGTTAGAAGCCAATGATCATTTGTTTCTCAAGAGGGGCACTTTGAGGATCTATCTAGCAAATTGGTTTCCCAAAGGCCATTTGCATTTAAGGTTAATATCATACTCCTCCCATGACGATGTCGGAAATCCCATTCCGTTGGTGCTTTTCCCATTATTCCAGGTGGCTTCATCACCTGTGACCAGAGGGAAGGCTTCCTAATGGCCACTTTTGTCTGATAATTGCTTATCTTGACATTTGGAATCGCCTCTCTAATTTGTTCGTTTCAGTTGTAAAAGCGAGGCCGCTTAATTAGCACGCGTTTGCTTGAATCATCATATTTGCGTCGGACGTGAGGTCACCGCGGAACTGCGCGCTTGACATTCTTGGGAGGTGTTTGCTAAAAAAAAACGCTGTTGTTTCGTCAGTACAATACAGGACAATACGGCTCCATGGTACCCGCGGATTGTTAAAAGTATTAAAAAAGCATTGAATTTAGTTTTCCATAATTAAAGGTATTAAAAGTATTAAATTAGCTGTTTTAAGTCTGGAAATTTTTCACCGTGGTCTTAATTTTCAAGAACATCTCAGTGCAACCTAAATTATATCCGTGACGAAGTTTTTTGTTTTTTTAATCCATAACAAAGATGACATACAATTTTTACGATGCACTGCACTACAAATTGAAATGCAACTCGTGCGTGCCAAACCGTCACAACCGGCAAAACGGAGAATCCATCCACCTCTGCATCGGGAATGCGTCCGTTTGTCGGTGGAACGAAAACCCTGCAGGCAGAAGTATTGTGGATTCTGAACACCAAAACAGACCATCATTCATATACTTCAAATGAATCCATTGGTGATCTGTTTCGGATATTACGTCATTTTTGGTCGGCATCGGCTGTCACAATGTTGGTCATAATGCGTTTAGTTCCAGAGGGAGCGTTCCCGATGTCTTAACTGTCTTTTGTAACGAATTTTCAGTTGGCAGAAAAAAAACGCACATTTTCTTAATGTTTAAATAGTCTACATATTTTTATGACCATTATAAATGCATTTACGCAATGAAATAACGCTGGAAAAGTTTGTTAAACATAATGTTGGTCAAATCGTGTTTTTTTTTTTTCTCCGGAGGGAGCATTCCCGACTTCGTAACTGCAGCCAATTTAAGCTCATCAAGACTTTAAGAAAGAGGTAAAATCAGGCCTTAAAAGTCCAGCCCGAACAGAACTGGTCCGCGGGTATTAAAGCCCGACCCGCGTTTTGTGTGATAACATTTGTGACGATGTTTGCATAAAAGCCTGTCTTTCATAACGAATTCTCAGTTGGCAGAAAAAAACACACATTTTTTTTATGTTTAAATAGACTACATATTTTTATGATCATTATAAATTTATTTACACAATGAAATAATGCTGGAAAAGTTTGTTAGATATAAATAAACAGATGCGGTTTTGCGGACTCGCACAGGGGAAGATTAAAAAGGTCGTATAGGCACGCTCTGCATTCTTTTTTTTATCCAAATTATTTAGTTTATAACAAGTATTCCTTAGTTTTTCATTCATACATCGTTAATATATAGCTATTTTGTGTTTAAAAAAATTCTGACAGACTTTGTAATGTTACTTTAAATGTGTTTTAATTGTATCTTCAATTTATGTGCATTCTTTTGTCAAACACACTTAGTAATTGAGGTTAAATTTGATGTTCATTGCTTTATTTATTTAATATGATTCAATATGATCTGAATAATGGGTGCGAGAAAAGTATTAATTTTCAGTTGAAATGGCATTAAAAAAGGTCTTAAAAGTCTTGAATTTAGATTTATCAATCCTGGGGGGGACCCTAGGCTCGCAATGACTTGTTTTTGCGATTATATAGTGTTATTTTCATCAACGATCACTATAACGAAAACATTTCGACGACTAGACGACGACAACTGGCTAAAAATGTGTCTTGGGAGCAGGGCCCGAAGCAAAATAATGTCAAGGGGCCCATATTTTTGTAAAAATGTATTAAAATTGTAACCTCATGTGCATCTTCTTGATTCTTGATCTCATAACTATGTATACGACGTCGACATTGCCTAGAATTACCGTGAATTGTACATTTGGGGAAATCATCATCTTGTGAAGAGGACGGCACTCCACCTCCAATTCCAAGATACTTTTTAATAGCTCCTTTGAATCATCCAAAGTACAAAATATGATTACATGAAACAAAATTCACCCCAAGAAAATATTCGTCAACAAAAACATGTACTGTGGGGAATGCGCAACTAATTAAGATGATTCACCGTAGACTGATACATGGCATACTACTTGAGAATAATGTCCGATATAAATTAAATGACTATGGCTACGTCTACACTAGGGCAAATAATTTTCTCCATGGTATTTTGCCGACTATTTTTGTACCTTTCCACACTTCGTTTAAGGTGCGTTTAAGGCCCCCCTGCTTCTGCAAGGTATGCCTGCATTTCAGTGGCGCCTCCAGAAATTTTTCATAGGGGTGGCCAGATGGGGCCACTTAAAATCTTGGGGTGGCCAAAACTAAAATCCATAATTTCAGGTTTTCATTATATTATTGCAGTAGAAAGGTCAGGGGAAAACTATCAGAAAAACTTAAGGACACAACTACTGATATACTTTGGTGTATTGTGTAATATTTGATGTTACTAATGATTTAATGTGCATAGTCCATAACTGTCCAGTCAACATTTTGAGTTCCACAACAATTCTGTTTTATTGTGTTATGTACAGTGTACTGTATATATTAGGCATAAGGTGTACATTTAACTTGGGCTGTCAAACAATTACAATTTTTTATCGAGTTAATCACAGCTTAAAAATTAATTAATTGTGATTAATCGCAATTCAAACCATCTCGAAAATATGCCATATTTTTCCTGTAAATTATTTTTGTAATGGAAAGAAAAGACAAGACGGATATATACATTCAACATACTGTACATAAGTACTGTATTTGTTTGTTATAACAATAAATCCACAAGATGGCATTAACATTATTAACATTCTTTCTGTGAAAGGGATCCACGGATATAAAGACTTGGAATTCTTAAAGTATAAATGTGAGTTTGTATATTGTGACTAAATACTGCCATCTAGTGTATTTGTTGAGCTTTCAGTAAACGATACTGTAGCGACTTAACTGTTCTGCCCAAATGCATGATGGGAATTGGTGCAACCATGACTGTGTGTGGTGGCTGCAAATGGTATATCTTCTCTGCGTTGGGTACACTACAGGGTGTTAAGAAAAAGATCAACTCATGTCATTCTTCCCCATGTCGCTTCCCACAATTTTTATAGTTGCTATGGGAGAGATGACAAAGCTTTTGCCAATTAAAAGCACGGCCCCAATGAATGCTTGTATGTACTCCACTCTGACTCTTATCTCTGTATATGGTAAATGGTGTTATACTTGTATAGCACTTTTCCACCTTTCAAGGCGCTCAAAGCGCTTTACACTACATTGCCATCTACCTACATATAAGTAAAACGGCGCCATTGTAGGCCGTTTACGGCAATGCGTGAATGAGTCGTACCGCGAATGCGTTAATTGCGATAAATATTTTCAAGTGATTACTTTAAAAAAAAAAATTACCGCCCGTTAACGCGATAAATTTGACAGCCCTACATTTAACAAAACAAAATAAATGCATTCATTTGGAATGAAATGCATAACTGATGCTACAACAATCTAACGATATACTGGCAAGCGGGGTGGCCAGTGGGGTGGCCAACCAATTTATAGGGGTGGCCGTGGCCACCCCATGGTGGCGCCACTGCTGCATTTGCGCTTTCTACGCATGCAAAGAAAGGAGAAGCCTAATGTGTTACGTCATTGACCGCGCGGTTTACCTCTCAACCGGAAACTCATTACTTGCCCGCGGCAAATTTCGAAATCACTACACATTACTGTCATTATTCTATGATCACTGTTTTTTTCGTGATCGCAACTGAACGCATCACGCAGGAGCGAAAGTGAAGGGAGAGCACTTTTACGAGCAGGCGCCGAGTTGTGATAGAAATGAATCTTTATAAAACACGGAAGCCTGACATCATTACTTGGGATGTTACAATCGATGCTCAGTTGCGCTCTCACCACTTGGAAAATAACAAATAGAAGCATATGGTGTGGCGCTGCGTGTATTTCCTGTAAACTTTTACATAAAAGTAGCAATCCTGGAAATGGCCACAGTTTTGACAGGCAGAAATGTCTTGGAAAAAAAACTGATCGCGCGCCTATTTGGTCTAATTTTCCTCTACGCATTGTTATATACAGTACTCATTTTTGGTTGGCATTGAGTTGGGAGGTGCCAGCCCCGCAGCTGGCTGATCGGAGACAACTCGGGAAACGCTCATCTCCACCTCCTCATCCGCGATGGGAGGACCCCAAATGGGCAATGAATTGAAACATATTATTGAGACGTAGTTTGAAGGTTCAAGACAAATGTGTGGAAAAGAGCAGGAATGCCACCTCGCGATCGTCCGCCTCCATTGATTACGATGCTGTCATGCCGCACTAAAAACAGCGACGGCATGACATCCCTTGCTGAGTATCCGAATGTTGTACGGTGACAGCAGTCCATATTTGGCGGCGCGTAGGCGGCGGGTAACATTACCCGCCTACATTAGCCGTCGAACAATTAATCCATTTAATAGGCATACTAGTGTAGCCGACATTTGGTATAGTCCAAGTAATTACCGTAAATTCCGGACTATAAGCCGCTACTTTTTTCCCTCCCTCAGTATCCTGCGGCTTATAGTCCAGCAAGGCTTATTTGTTGATTTATTTGGGTTAATAGGTAACACTTTATTTGAGAGCGGCGTCATAAGACCGTCATAATTATAACGCAATCAAGGGGATTCATGAATGCTTATGACAGATGTCATTGTCATCCGACAAACTATGTCACTAACTCCATTTATGTTCAGCTCGGATCTTTAACATCCATTCAAAAGTGAGAAATTTTGCCGGATAACACTAAATGCCATCTGGTATAAGCATTCATTAATTGTCATAACAGTGTCATGTCATAATTATGATTGTCTAATGACAGTTTTATGGGGCCACTTTCAAATAAAGAGTTACCAAATACCATCTCTAGCATTACATGAAACTGAAACAGTAACCGAAGAAACAATTTGCAGAGAACATGAATTTTGATTGTGATTTACATCTGTAGTGCTGCAATACATGCTGGGAGGCATGTTGGATGACAACAGTGTTGACAGCAGGAGGAGCAGTGATGGGCAAATGAATCTTCTCGAAGCAATGAAGATTTTCAGCCCACTGGTTCAAAGCTTCATGGTGATTCATTTGGTCTTATGACAGTCTTACGGTGCCGCTGTCAAATAAAGCGTTACCGGTTACTATCTTTTGGTATAAATATTCCATAATACAGTGAGGAGTGCTGCGGTTTATAGTCCAGTGAGGCTTATCTGTGAACAAATACTGTTTTTGTGTCAGATTTGGTGGGTGCGGCTTATAGTCCAAAAATTATGGTACACGTTTAAGGCCATTATCCATCCTAGTGTAGACATAGCCTATATCTACGCTCTCCAGTCCAAATGCATATTATGCCAATATTTCATTTTACTACAATCAGCGGAAGCCGTACATTTGCCATTGCCGACAGGTGACAACTTGCTCGGCTTTACTTGTTTCGCTCCGGGCCTTCGCCCTGCGGCTAATGGCAATTACCAGTACGACATACTGACAAGCTCAGCTGACAACAACGTTCAAGTCGGAATGTCTTGCACAACAACAACTTCAACAACATGCTCTATTACCTTGATAGTGTTGTTTCTTTTCTTCTCCGATTTTCTTCTTCTTTGATTTTTCTGCTCCAAAGGATAAATTCTCTTCAACATGTTCGTGCATCTATTTTCCAAGCAAGTTTGAGCACCAATCAAAGCAGGTTCAACGTCACTCCCCAGGTTGCCAGATTGTGATGACAAGAAAATGGAATTTAGCATAGATAAATGGCAAGCGTGCCACATTATTCACGATGCTCTATTAACAACGTATAAAAATGTGGTTGCCAGATTGGGGGCCCCCTAGTGGTGGCCCTAAGCAGCTGCATAGTCTGCATATAGGTTGGGCCGGCCTTGCTTGGGAGACATAATGGGACGAATGCTAATTTTGGTCTGACGACGCGAGAACAAGACGAAAATTGTGCCATAGTTCCTGTTAGATGTTCACATTGTGTGATATTTTAATGTGGAGTTAGCCTGCATTGTCGCAGCGTTAGCGTAGCATTCATGTGCGAGTTAGCATAAGGCTAACGCTAACGGTGCGCGTCCTCTTAAACTATCGGACAACTTTTTTTACACACATTTTGTGACGTCCAGGTGGGTATAATTCATTGAAAATAATGTACAGTGTATCACAGAAGTGAGTACACCCCTCGCATGTCTGCAGATATTTAAGTAAATCTTTTCATGGGACAACACTGACAAAATGACACTTTGACACAAGGAAAAGTAGTCTGTGTGCAGCTTATATAATAGTTAATTTATTTCCCCTTAAAATGACTCAAAATATAGCCATTAATATCTAAAACCCTGGCAACAAAAGTGTGTACCCTCCTTATGTACATCCCTAAATGTCCAAATTGAGTACATTGGTATTATCGGTGACTCCTTGTGCATTTACCGAAATACGCAGATGAGAAAAGATTATTTAATTCCCCCCGGCGCTCCACAGAGACTATTTGGAAACAATGAAGAAGTCAGTTTTCACGGCGCGGTCCCATTTATAATTTAAAAGCCGGCAAACAGTAGGACATTAGGACAGGAAGGTGAGATGTGTCCACCGGCAGCAGTAAGAAAAAAGCAGGCGTATGTTTGCCGCGTTAACATGGGAGGGAGAAGTCAATGTCCTTGTGAAAGTCTAAAGATGAGTGATGCCTCAGACCTGAGCCTTCAATCTCTTCACAATGCTCATCTCGGTAATAATTCATTCGGTAGCTGCAGAAATGGAAAATATTGATTTTCAATGAATAACACCCCCAAACCAGCGTTTGCCTCAGTGCAGGTTTGTCGGGAAAGTTTAAAAAAAAAAAAAAAAAAAAAGGAAAACAAAAAAGAAGTAGTTGTAGTAGACCTCTCTGGAAGGCATAAAATGTGTGAATGTCATCAACTGATAAACAGGGCGCCTTCGGAGTTAAGAAGATTAAAACTACCATCCATCCATTATCTACAGCTTAATACAGGGTCGGGTCGTGGGGGCAATAGTTTTAGCATGGAAGCCCAGACATCCTTCTCCCCAGCCACTTCAACCAGCTCTTCCAGCAGGATCCCAAGGTGATCCCAAGCCAGCTGAGAGATATAGTGTGTCTGGGTCGTCCCCAGGGCCTCCCGCCGGCGGGACATGTCCTGAACACATCTCCAGGGAGGCATCCGAACCAGATGCCCGAGCCACCTCAGCTGGCTCCTCCCTGCCGGATGACTGAGCTTCTCTAACAGTAGAACTACCAAGGGTGGATCAGTTGATACAAATCACTTTCGTAACCAGAGAAGGATCATCTGACCCTAATCGGCATATCTGTTGTGAGCACTATGATCCTTATTAGTCATTCCCATTCACACTCGCAAAACCACAGGATTAGATTGCTCCAATTGGCATCTTGAGTGTTTGCAGGGAAGCGGGAAGGGTGAACTGGTGTTATTCTAGCTTGCCTAGGGATGGATATCGAAATCCGATTCCAATTCGGAACCGGTTCCGAGTGTTTCGAGGCCTCGACATCACAATGAAAAAGCCTTAACGATCCCTTTAACGATTCCTAAAGACGCGTATTGCGTCGTGACGTGTGTTGTTGTCCAGACGCATCAAACTAGCATGGCGCCAAGAACCACTCGCTCCAAAGTTTGACTACACTTCACCAGGAAAGAGTGTGAAAACGAAAGGTTACGACGGGTAAGCACGAGCATTGCAGCCATAAACATACAGTATTCGGCCCCCTTGAACCTTGCAACCTTTCGCCACATTTCAGGCTTCAAATATAAAGATATGAAATTTAATTTTTTTGTCAAGAATCAACAACAAGTGGGACCCAATCGTGAAGTGGAACAACATTTATTGGATAATTTAAACTTTTTTTAACAAATAAAAAACTGAAAAGTGAGGCGTGCAATATTATTCGGCCCCCTTGCGTTAATACTTTGTAGCGCCACCTTTTGCTCCAATTACAGCTGCAAGTCGCTTGGGGTATGTTTCTATCAGTTTTGCACATCGAGAGACTGACATTCTTGCCCATTCTTCCTTGCAAAACAGCTCGAGCTATGTGAGGTTGGATGGAGAGTGTTTGTGAACAGCAGTCTTCAGCTCTTTCCACAGATTCTCGATTGGATTCAGGTCTGGACTTTGACTTGGCCATTCTAACACCTGGATACGTTTATTTTTGAGCCATTCCATTGTAGATTTGGCTTTATGTTTTGGATCATTGTCCTGTTGGAAGATAAATCTCCGTCCCAGTCTCAGGTCTTGTGCAGATACCAACAGGTTTTTTTCCAGAATGTTCCTGTATTTGGCTGCATCCATCTTCCCGTCAATTTTAACCATCTTCCCTGTCGCTGCTGAAGAAAAGCAGGCCCAAACCATGATGCTGCCACCACCATGTTTGACAGTGGGGATGGTGTGTTCAGGGTGATGAGCTGTGTTGCTTTTACGCCAAACATATCGTTTTGCATTGTGGGCAAAAAGTTCAATTTTGGTTTCATCCAACCAGAGCACCTTCTTCCACATGTTTGGTGTGTCTCCCAGGTGGCTTGTGGCAAACTTTAAACGAGACTTTTTATGGATATTTTTGAGAAATGGCTTTCTTCTTGCCACTCTACCATAAAGGCCAGATTTGTGCAGTGTACGACTGATTGTTGTCCTATGGACAGACTCTCCCACCTCAGCTGTAGATCTCTGCAGTTCATCCAGAGTGATCATGGGCCTCTTGGCTGCATCTCTGATCAGTTTTCTTCTTGTTTGAGAAGAAAGTTTGGAAGGACGGCCGGGTGTTGGTAGATTTGCAGTAGTCTGATGCTCCTTCCATTTCAATATTATGGCTTGCACAGTGCTCCTTGAGATGTTTAAAGCTTGGGAAATCTTTTTGTATCCAAATCCGGCTTAAAACTTCTCCACAACAGTATCTCGGACCTACCTGGTGTGTTCCTTGGTTTTCATAATGCTCTCTGCACTTTAAACAGAACCCTGAGACTATCACAGAGCAGGTGCATTTATACGGAGACTCAATTACACACAGGTGGATTCTATTTATCATCATCGGTCATTTAGGACAACATTGGATCATTAAATTTCATATCTTTATGTTTGAAGCCTGAAATGTGGCAAAGGGTTGCAAGATTCAAGGGGCCGAATACTTTTGCAAGGCACTGTATATAAGCTGCACACAGACTATTTTTCATTGTGTCAAAGTGTCATTTTTTCAGTGTTGTCCCATGAAGAGATTTACTTAAATATCTGCAGAAATGCGAGGGATGTACTCACTTTTGTGATACACTGTATGTTTAGTTATGCCTGCATCGTACTATAAAACATTTAAAAACAAACATATTAACTTAACGCATTCACCACATTGGCTGCCAGTTTGACTGGGAGGGGCAAAGTCGAGCTTGGGTGCAAAAATATGTGATCGGTATAAACTAAACTAAATGTACTCCAGCGCTATTTGTTTTAGCAGTTTTTGGCTAGTGCTGCTTATACTCGAGTGCATTTTAACTTCTAAAAAATTCAGAATACAGCATGTACTGAATGATGATCTTGTCTCAACACACTCTCGAATTTACTTAATGTGAAACCCGGGCCTGTCTAGTTGATTGCAAAGCTATTATCAGGGTTAATTGCACCTTCTGCCATCAACCTGCAATTGTTCTGCCCACGCGCCTAGCGTGGGTAGATAGGCAAAAAAATATATACATAATTTGTAAATGAAATTCTTGTACGCTGTTGTGTATCTGCAGTTTTCAACTATCGAACGAGAAGTTATTAACATTTGGCAGTGGAGCGCGGTCTCTATCCTTCAAGATTTATATCGACATGCAGCGATTTGATTGTATACCATGCAGACATAAATTTAATGGCCGGAGGGAAAATATCCACAACGCAGGCGGCAAAGTGCCAACGCAGACACTTAATTAATGGTTAATGGGCAAAACATGCAAAAGCATCTGTTGGATGGGATGTCGAACTTTGATTTGTCCCTTCAACGTTGTTGACGTAATTCTTTGGACTGCGGGGCCAATATAAGCCTGGTCACAAGCCACCAGGGAGGGATGGGAGTAAAGCCTCCGGGTTATGCACTCCACACAATGGCCCTATTTACTGAGGCACCTGAATCTGAGAGCCCGCCGTGAAAACAGCGGCGCGGGCGTGGGAGGACTGTGTAGGATTTCAGACCAATCACACGCTATCCTTCATACTGCTGGCAATAACAGTGCGGCGGGAAAAGTGGATGATGGCAATTCTGGGGATGAGAGAAAATCAGCCCACCCTTTTGGATCAAATATTGTGGGGGAAAAACATCCCGTGGATGAGAAAGGGCTTGCTTGCATCACATGAATACTAAGCAGCCATACAGGTACAAGGACGCTATGAATATATGAACATGTAATTTGCTGTGTTTGTCTCAAGTGGGTCACACACTTACAAATTCGCACGCTGGAAACACAGACTTTTCTCTCACCTCACACACTGACTCACGGTGAACGATTATTTTGATAGTACATGAGCTCTTTTAGTGCCATTGACGATGTTAGATGCCCAGTTATGTGGTTTCTTTATCCTTCGGCAGTGAATTTTAAATGATTAACTAATTTAGAGTTTTAATTGACTTTTTAAGAGCCACGGTATTGGACGTCGATCACTAGCAGAACAAATCTGAATAGGGTACGGGTGCGTTAAGTAGAAACAGGCCCCCCGAGGTGAGTCTGCGGCAGATGGGGGTCGTACTGAATTAAAGTGCATACGACAGGATAAAAAACAGTCTTAAAGTGATCCTCTAACTCAGGGGTGTCCAAACTTTTTGCAAAGGGGGCCAGATTTGGTGTGGTAAAAATGTGGAGGGCCGACCTTGGCTGACGTCCTTTACGTAGAACAATATATTTAAGGAAATGTTAGCAAGCCATTCTGTGTGTCAAATTATTTATTTTTTTTTTTTGTGGTGAAACGATGAATCGATTAACTCCACTATTCGATTAAAGAAAAAAGATTCGAATTAAATTTTGCTGCTTCGAGTATTCGTTTAATTAAAGTGGTACACTGCCCTCTAGTCTGCCTCATTTCACATGGCTGAATCCAGCTGCTCCATGCTAAAACCAACATAAGCCAAGTTTTTGTTTGAGCTATTTTTTTTTTTTTTTTTTAATGCATTCGTAATTTAGTTTATTGGTATTTTTAGCAGTTGTTGTTTTTTTTTGTGGGAATATTTGTCTGAACGATTTGTCAAGAGCATTGTTTAAAAAAAAAAAAAAGCGTTAGTGTTTTATAGCATTTAAGCTAGCAGACACTTGCTATGTAAGTTAGCCATTGTTCTTTTGTCAATCCTTATTTATTTTTTATACCGTTTGAGGCTCAGCTCAGGTATTTTAATTTTTCATGTTCCTTATCAAATTACTCGCTTATTCGAACTAACTACTTCATCGATTAATCGACTACTAAAATAATCAATAGCTGCAGCCCTAATTTTTAAAAATTAATAATTTCAACAATCTCACAACTAGCCTTTGTGGCGTGCTCTTTCGACTCTCGGGCTCTTGCGAAATACTGCTGTTATATGTGATGTAATAATGCTACTGTTAAATTAAACTAGCTTCAAGTTGCTTCAATTTCTCGCTTCTTCCCTGTAATCTTTTCGTACATGTCAGCGTGTCTTGTTTGGTAATATTGCCTAACATTGAACTATTTAAAAAAAGCGCACGGTCTCTTTGCAAATGAGGCAGGCACAGCTGTTGCGTATTTTAGTGAAGAAATAGTCCAATTTCCACCTATCCCTGAAGCGTCGGCCGTCGCAGTCAACAGTTTTTGTTGATTGTCGCCATTTTACAAAATTGGGAGTAAAGGGTCACACGGGGTAATGTTGCTTAGAGTGCTGCTTCCTTTTACTGGGTAAATGAGGAGCAGCATTTAGTGTGTAAGCTACTTCATATGCTGGTAGCAGTACTGCTGACCAATATATTAAGTCTATGCAGGCCAGATGTTAATGATTATTATGACAGAGGCTGGGGGCCGGATGAAATTTGACCGAGGGCCGCATTTGGCCCCCGGGCCGGACTTTGGACATGTCTGCTCTAACTTAAATACATGTAGGCTCTAATAAACCACAATTGTTCTCTTGTGTATATGTTGTTAGAAAGACGCTTATCAACGCTTGCAAAAAGAAAACAGCGCTGTATACCGTATTTTTCGGACTATAAGTCGCAGTTTTTTTCATAGTTTGGGTGGGGGTGCGACTTATACTCAGGAGCGACTTATGTGTGAAATTATTAACATATTATGATATCATTTCACATGTTATTTTGGTGTTTTGGAGTGACACTGATGGTATGGTAAACTTGTTAGCATGTTCTTTATGCTATAGTTATCTGAATAACTCTTAATAGCTATGTTACGTTAACATACCGGCCACGTTCACATTTTGTTGTTCATGCATCATGTTACATTATCATACTGTACACTTATTCAGCATGATGTTCTCTACTGTATTTTTATTTTAAATTGCCTTTCAAGATGACATATCTGTTCTATCTGTTGGATTTTATCAAGTAAATTTCCCCCAAAATGCGACTTATACTCCAGTGCGACTTATATATGTTTTTTTCCTCTTCAATGGGCATTTTATGGCTGGTGCGACTTATACTCAGGTGCGACTTATAGTCCGAAAAATACGAGTATTTTATCTCCCAAGGACAGGGCCTGCGAGGAGAAATTTAAGAAATATAGAAATAAGCTAAGCTCCCTACACCAACTTGGACATCAACTGATACAATGAACCCACTCAAATTGACAATTTGTGAAATTGCATGGCAATCAATGACTTTTGAATGATATGTGGAGAAAAAAAAAAAAAAAAAAAATGATAATAACTGGACTGAAACACAAACATGCTTGACTGTGCGTCCCGGGCTGTTGGGGGACGGGTATCGATAAGCATTTGCTTTTTCCCGTCTTTCCTTTGTCTGTCATTGTCTTTCTTTCGGGCAAATTCCACACCCTGAAACTTTCAATGATTATGATGATGATGACAATGACAATAAATTCATTAATTCATTCATTCATTCAAACACATAAAATGTTAAATCAATGGCAATATTTTATAATATTTAGTACATATTTTGACAGTTGGCGCCATGGTTTTGCGGGCTCGCAGTGATGACGTCATTGTGATCTTTCTAAATGTGTAGTGTGTTCAACAATTTCTAATTGCTGCCTAAACTCGCGAAGTAAAATGCCACGATGTGCTGCTTTTGGATGCAATTTCCAGTCAAATGGAAAACAAGGGGAGTGAAGTGAGTGGTCAAGGTGGAATTATTATTTTTAGTGAATAAATGTACATAAGTGGAAGCTTCTCCACCTTTTTGGTCCCTGTATGCATGTGTCCTACCCACCACGCGTTACAAATGGCGCCCGAACATTTTTACTGGATCCTCCGTGAAGTAAGGGATCCGTCTATTTTCTCGATCCGACGGTCCCACCGCGTCTGCAATATTGGTTTCGGATCTGTCCATTTTTTTTAATTGTCGGTCCCACGGCGGCTTTTCGGATCAGTCTATTTTGTGGAATTGACGGCCTAATCGCGGCTGCAACATTACTATGGGATCGGTCTAATTCCTGGATCTTCGAGTGAGTAAAAAAACGCGGACTTGGGTTACTATTGCTATCTTTTTTGTTGACGTTGGAGTTTTCCCCAAATCATACCAAATAATTAAAGCACTATGGCACACTACAGTGACGACAGTGACTCTGACGTTGACCTTACAACACTGTTGGAGTTTGTCAGGGAACGCATGTTTGCTACTGCTGAGCTCCCGAGTGAAGAGTGGTCAAGGTGGAAATATTATTTTTTGTGAATAAATGTGCTCAATTTAGCATCTTGAGTGTATGCAGTGCAGGCGTGCTTTGGCTGACGGGGGAAGGGTCAACTAGTGTTATTCTAGTTATTCTAGCTGGCCTGTTGTCACTTTCAAGCCCAGAAGACAGGTTGTGGTGCAAAACCCACCATAAAATAGACAAAACTGCTGACAGGATGTGACTTTTCTTTTTAAGTGTTTACTTGTCCCTTCAACTCTTCCAGTTTTATCCTCTGTGTAAACTGAAGGAATTTAGTCCTCCCAGCCCAAACCCCACGGGGAGGCCGGCAACAGAACGGAAATGTGCTCCGCCGCTCGACGCCCCCGAAGAGCCAGGCCAGGATGAAGCCAAACTCCGCGCGTTCCCGTGTTAACCCTTTGCACACTGACTCCATGTTTCAAAAGCTTGAAGAACACTCGCCGAAAACAGGTTGACAATTTATTCGTCGACAATGGTAAAAAACAAGGCAAAAACAGACGACGGAGGGACAATTCTGGATCCAAAACAAGGCTACATATTTCCGAGCAGAAGAAATCTGTCTTATCTCAGTGTCCAGTCTTTTTGAAGTCTTTGCTGACGCGGGTCTTGTCGAAGGCGTTTCTGGGCGTTGCTTTTGAGCCGCCCCCACTGTGGCCGGTTTTGGGCGGCTTCGGTTTGTGCGCGGATTGGGACGCCCGCTATCAACTTTGCTGCCCAGGCTGGTTGTACTTGTTTTAGGACAAAGCGCTTTGTCCTTGGAGTTTGCTGGGAGAGCAGATTACCCGAGTTGGTGCGTCACTCTTGTAATAAGACGGCATTGTGTATCTCTTCTATTTCTTCTCATTAAACTATGGTGTACTATTTATTTTATATTAGTAGTGTAGTCCTACCGTAAATATGAAAATGATACTATTTCCTGATTAATTATATTACGTGTGTTAGACTAATGCAAACAGTTAGACGGTGCCTACGAAAACCTGTACCATATGTATGTATTAGACTATATATGTGTTAGACTAATGCAGACAATTATATGGTGTGTGCGATGACGATATCGTTTCTCCTTCAAAACCAAATGGAACATACTAATCAGGTTTTATTTTTATTTGTTTTTTTAAACTTCATGCATGGAACCATAATGTGGTCAGACTTGCAGTATGTCTCACATATACTGTATGTGTGTGTGAACTGTATGGAGACTCGAAGGTACCACTGGGTGGTTGTCTGAGGCAATGAAAACCTTTAGAAATCATTTTCTCTACCCCTTCCGAATAGGCTTGTCCAGTTGGACAAAACAGTTGTTGCTTGTGGCACAGTGGACCGCTGAGGCAGGCAATCGGGCAGACAACCTCTTTACATCTTCCAAAAGCTGCAGTTTGCCTACAGTACAAGGGACGGTGTAATAAAAAACAAAACATTTTTTATTTGGTGTCATATGAAACTGTCCCAGACAGTTTTAGTTTGTATTGAAGTTGACCTGTGGAACCTAGGCCGGTTTAAACCGGTCAGAAAGACAAGGCAGTTTTATCAAGAGCTAAACATGTCTATAATTATCAATCACTAAAATGTCTCTTACTGCAATCAATCATGGAACATACTATTATAGCAATCAATAATTTATTGTGAGCCTTCATTGGTAAAAGCAAATATTTAATAACCATTTAATAATCATCTTATCAGACATGACACGTAACGTGGCATAAATTAAGTCGCCGCTCGGCCAGCCGCGGGATCGCGCTCTCCCGACTGTATGCCGAGCGAACTGGAGTATGAAAAATATGCTTAGTGGAAAATTAAACCACGGAAGGGAACCGTGTGATGCCCCGAGTCACACAGGCGGGCAATCGCTCTCACTTTTGTGACTTTTTGGACTGTCAAATTGTTGCCACTTCCAGGAGAGCGAGACCACGAAACAGCCGCCCCGAGAGGCTCGGCCTGTCTCGGCCACTGTCACTCTCACACGGTCCGTTCAGGAACAGCATGCAAAACACAACCACAACATTAGAACCCGATTCTGTGTATGAAATGCAACTGCTTAGCGGAGTTTATATTTAAAAAACGAAGTGGACTATCTGATAAAAAGAACTTTGGTCTGTTTAAAATGTACCAAACAGTGCTAGTGTGAAAGCGTCCTTAAACTCCACTTAAATTACAGCTCCGCGCATCATCTTACCTTTCTGTTTTAGCCTCCACTCTAGACCCACGAGCAATCCCTAAGCTCCGCCCCTGACGTCTATCATCATATCTATTGTTGATTATTTGCTGTGGATCACATCGCACATTCTCACCCTTGCGCTCACTCTCCCAATTTAGCTAGCGGTGTACTCGCAAGCAACCGTCCGGCGGGCCCCCGCGCAGCAACGAGCCATTTTTTACCGTAGCAAATCCCATTTGAATTCCTCGGCAAGCGGATTGAGTGCCCACCTTCTTCTAAAAAAACAGCGGGGAAGCTCTTTGATAGGTGCCTGAAGAACAAAACGCAGCTCGGTTTGCCTATAAGGTGGCCTTTTCCTATCAAAGAGAAAGGCCATAATCCAGATTTCTACACTAAATCCTGTGTACACTGACATAATGCCCCCTAAGCTGCCTAATTCCTTCTAGAGCCCTCCATGGTTCCACCACTCTGGCGCTTAATCAGTACGTCTCCACTTCAAGCTCGTCACTTCACGTGTTGTTTTCTTTTCCCCCACTTCGGCCCCCATCTTTGCCTGCCGGCGCATATTTTTTTCCTCTCTATCTGGGGCTCCCATCACAACAATAACAACATCCTGAAGTATGCCCAAACAAGCATCCGCGAGCTGATGGTTGCTAGGATACCCCGCGGATATTGCCATTGCTTCTCATCATGCTCAGGATTTGCCATTTAATCCTGGCGGTGTAATTGGCCTTTTTAACTCCGAGCGACGAGGGTGTATTTTGAAGAAAAAAAAAAATGAAATAAGGTCCCCAAAATATTGCGTATGAATAAAGAGTGTAAATTACTGAGAGGGAAAAAATATATACGCTGTGCATACAAAAGAAGCAACGCAGACACATTAATGAATGATTTATGTTGTAAGAATGTTTTGCGTTCGCACATGAATGTTGCATTAAAAGATCTAAATACTAAAGAAACACATTTTCTCACTAACAACGGTCTTGGCAATGTACAAAACCTGTCCACAGTTGACTCATTGGCTGCTATTGATGGTGATAGATGAGGCAGATATGCTCTAAAAAAGAGCTGTTTTACTTTAACCACACTGCAAAATAGTCAAATCACTACATATAAGACGAAGAAAATGATGCTTATATACTCATGTGACTTGGCAGCTACGCAAAGAACCTTCAATGCCAGCCAAGGGCGGAATTCAAGGGGGTACTGGAGTGTTTGCAGGGCAGGGAGTGCCTTGACTTTGTCTGACAGTGGACCGCTCAGGCAGGCAATCGGGCGGACAACCTTTTTACATCTTCCAAAAGCTGCACTTTGTCTGTACAAGGGACAGTGTAATAAATAACCAAACAAAACATTTTTTATGTGGCGACATATGACACCTCGCTCTTTTCCCGGGGCTAGGTGTTGGAGGTTGTTTCCGAAGCAATTTTTCCATCTGCGCCTTCTTTGCGCCCACATGAGAGTGAGCCAATTCCTTTGCAAGACCCACCAAGAAGTCTACCCGTCTCTCTTGCTTTCCGGTGCATGCCTGATACAACACATATGCATTCAGTGCTGCCATGTCACTCATATTGTAGAACACAGCGACTGGCCATCTCCGTGTTCCTCCGTGTTTGACAAACAAAGGGAGCCCTGGATTTGCAAATATTCAAGATGCTAATTGCAGCTATCCAGAGTGAAAACCCCCCTGAATGGTCTATTGTTTGACAAAGACAAGTAGCCAGTTTGGCCCGTTACACTCCGAGCATTTTTTCTTTTTTGTGAAAGTAGGGGTTGATTTTTCTAAGAGTATTCTACTTTCTTCTATTGGTGTTCTACACCTCTTCTACCCCTGCCTTGTAGTTGTGATGCCATTTTGTTGATGTAATTGTGAGAAAAACTGATTATTCCAGCAGAGAAGTGATATGAAACATCGTTTTATTTTTGTTTTTTTTTAACTTCATGCATGGAACCATAATGTGGTCAGACTTACAGTATGTCTCATATATACTGTATGTGTGTGTAAACTGTATGGAGACAGGAAGGTGCCATTGGGTGGTTGTCTGAGGCAATGGACACCTTTAGAAATCATTTTCTCTACCCCTTCCGAATAGGCTTGTCCAGTTGGACAAAACAGTTGTTGCTTGTGGCACAGTGGACCGCTGAGGCAGGCAATCGGGCGGACAACCTTTTTACATCTTCCAAAAGCTGCAGTTTGCCTACAGTACAAGGGACGGTGTAATAAAAAACAAAACATTTTTTATTTGGTGTCATATGAAACTGTCCCAGACAGTTTTAGTTTGTCTGGAAGTTGACCTGTGGAACCTAGGCCGGTTCAAACCGGTCAGAATGACAAGGCAGTTTTATCAAGAGCTAAACATGTCGATAATTATCAATCACTAAAATGTCTCTTACTGCAATCAATCATGGAACATACTATTATAGCAATCAATAATTTATTGTGAGCCTTCATTGGTAAAAGCAAATATTTAATAACCATTTAATAATCATCTTATCAGACACGACACGTAATGTGGCATAAATTAAGTCGCCGCTCGGCCAGCCACGGGATCACGCTCTCCCGACTCTATGCCGAGCGAACTAGAGTATGAAAAAAATGCTTAGTGGAAAATTAAACCACTGAAGGAAACTGTGTGGTACCCCGAGTCACACAGGTGCACAATTGCTCTCACTTTTGTGACTTTTTGGACTGTCAAATTGTTGCCACTTCCAAGGAGAGCGAGACCACGAATCAGCCGCCCCGAGAGGCTCGGCCTGTCTCGGCCACTGTCACTCTCACACTATATAAATTGAGCTGTATAGTTTGTGCGTCACAGTTGCGGAGTCACCGTTACTGAGGCTACCGGAATAGGCACTGAGTGTTCAAGTTCTCAGCCTCATTCGTTTTGTGTTATCAGTTGAATATCAGGCATTCCCTAGGCAGCATGTGTCTCCCTTGTTCTGGACAGTCCATAGTTGGCCCCACAGAGGAACTGATGGTGGCGTTTTGGTGGTCCAGACGTGGGCTTGTAGATGTCCTGCCTATCACCTGCTTGTCAGCGTCAATCTTGCTCAGTCAGCTGTATGACACATGCGTTGGGCTTCCGTGGTCAGAAGGCATCCTATATCTCTTATGCCCATATCTGCCCGTTGTCTTGGCGCTGTAATTTCCAATCATTCCAAGTCCATAATATCATTCGGCGTATTTTTCTTAAGCTATAATATAAATGCTATTTATTTTATATTGGGTGTGTTAGAGTAATACAAATACAAACAGTAAATCTGAGAAAAGGTACCATTCCCTTCAAAGACTAAAAATAAGTTCAAGACTACACACTGCTGGTCAGAAGGCGTCCTGTATCTCTTATGCCCTTGTCTGCCCATTGTCTTGGCGCTGCAATTTCCAATTCATTCCAAGTCCATAATATCATTCTGTGTATTTTTTTTTAAACTATGATATAAATGCTATTCATTTCATATTGGGTGTGTTAGAGTAATACAGTCAATATCAGTCAATAGTCAGTGGAGTCAGTAAATATGAGAAAAGGCACCATTCCCTCAAAGATTAAAAATAAGTTCAAGACTACACATAAAACATCTCTTTTTATTTTTGTTCAAATTGCAGTCTCGGTAGTGGTGTCAAGCTTGTTTTGGGGGTAGTTTTGAGCAGATTTTAAAGGTTAAGTGCTCGCAGATTTATTTCCAACTATTAAAAAAACGACTTTGAGAGGAAGTTTGTAACACAGGCGTTTGCTTTGACAAAAATGAAGGCTGCTTGTAGGGAGGGATAACTCGTTTTGAAAACATTTTGTAAAACTATTTTTGCCGTCTGCACTATTTTGCCAACATCATGCTGATAATATAGCCATTTTATATTGCTCCATGCTAATGCAACCAGTTGGACTCCACACTCACATGTGATTAATTCGGCTCACGACACATTGATTAATAGATTTTAAAGAGCACGTGACGACAGCCGCTAAATTGGAATGAGCAAATTGCGTGTCGCCGACAGGGGCTTCCATTATCTCCCGAACAAAAGCCAAATAGCTCAGCAGGTGAGCGTCATGCACGATCATTAAATCTTGATGGGCAGTTTGAGAGCACGCTTAACGACCTTAAGAGGGCTTCATGATTTATTTAGCCGACATCTCTTTGACAGAAGTAGAAACCCAACAAAAAATAAAGCATATCAATTCTTTATCAATTACAATTCATTTTTTAAACTGAACTACCACCATGATAAGAATAGGTTGAATTAGATTTAAAGAGCATACGACAGGAGTAAAAAAAAAAGGCTTAAATAGGATCATTATGTGAATTAGAATCATATTTTGAGACGATTCGACTATATACAACAATTTAGCAAAGCGCAGATAACGAGAAATTAGTCTTTTAATCTGCCGGTTAGCCATGCCTACAATTATATGGCTCTAGCGTCCCCAACAGGTGGATGACGTCAGCGGGAGACTGGGCTCATCGGTTTTACTATTCAGCCCATTGAGCGGGAAATATACAGAACGAGGAAAACGCGACGAAGAGAGCCGCAAAATGTCATTGTTTCAGTCTCTCTACTCCAATATTTTTACAGGATATTCTTTTTATCCAAGTATTTTTCCCTAATAGCTAAATAAATGGCTTGAGAAGGACCAGTCAGCCCGTCAAGGGGCAACTATTCACAACGAGGAAAACGCGACGAAGAGAGCTGAAAAATGTCATTGTTTCTGTCTCTTTACTTCAATATTTTTACAGGATATTCTTTTTATCCAAGTATTTTCCCCAATTGCTAAATAAATAGCATGGTCATGACAAATAACAGTCTTGTCTTAAATGGGATATGAAATGATAAAAATGCACTAATTCAGGACGACATGGCAAAATTACTCCATTATGGTCAAAACTGTCGAGTTCACCTTTACTGTCGCACCTTCCGAACGATATTTTATGACACATTAATCGGACATATGTCATTTCCCTTCCCCGGCTTCGGAGAATGTAAACAAACCAAGAGGCGTGACAGCTAGCCAACATGCTAAGCCGAACCGAGTGATGTTTCAAAGTCTTCGAAGCGGTAAATCACACATAACTAGCCCGGATTATTTGACATGACGGCTGGGTTGTCGATTGTCTTTGCGGATCGGCAAACCGCCCGGCGGAGAGCAATTTGCAGCTTGTTCCCCGGAGGAGGGCAGCTGCAGTTGTTGTGCAGCTAACGTGCAGCTAATGTGAATGAGGAGAGCTTTTAACATGCCTATCAATGATCAAACGTAAGTAGTCCTTTATTTAATGAAAGTTTGTAGTGTTTACTTTGTAATCGCTGTATTCGTATTTGACATAACACAAAACAAGATGTTTACTTACTTCATCGTAAGTCCAATGGTCGCATAGTAGTAGAGCTTGTTTTGGCCAATATCCACGGGGAATGGGAACCTTTTGAACCTCCAAAAAGGTGCACACGCCTCTCCCTCATACAGCAAGATTTTTCTGCAGCCGTTTGGCTGGCGTGATGCGAAAAATAAACATATTAATCCGCAAAATCAGCTGAATCCTTAGTCCTCATACACAACAGTACGCTGTATAGTGAAGAGGACGCCTTCATCCGTACACGTCACAGCGGCCTCCTCCTCAATGCAGGACCGAAGCCGGAAGTCACTCATTTCCCTGGCGCGGTATTCAAAAAACTAAATAAATATAGCGATCGCTTCCACACACATCCAAGTGGTCCATATCATTCAGGAGCATAAAATACCACGTGTATTATGAAATAAACATGCTTTTTCGTGTCACATGTACTTTAAATTAGTTGGGCAACATTTTCAATGGGGTTGATATCAGGGGATTATAGTACTTTAAATCATCACTATTTTTTCCCCAGTTGTTTTGACTCCTTGGCACGAAACGGTCAATTATTTTTGAAATATCACTCAACCTAAATAACATGTGAAAATTCAGTTCTGTTCCACTTGAATGATACTTTGGAACACAGTGTAAAATGACGACCTAAGCAAAGAGTTCTCCTGGTCGCGTTTTGACGAATCTGACTCCTGTTGTCGTTTTCTCCTCTGGGCCGGGCTTTTACACAGCCTGTCAATCTCCTGCGCGTCCCACATTAAAAGGCCCACTAGAGTGAGACGGCAAAAGTGACACCTCGGGGAATCGTTCCTTTCCCGGCCCGATCCCTCTGTTTGTCTCTGTGGCGCTCTCCTCCATCGCGTTGGTTTGAAGAGGCTACGCTACATCTGTCAGAGTGGTGGTCCAAGTCCGGCCCGGCGTCCCCCAGCATGCATCACAGCAAGCTTGCGACTAATGAACACGAGCAGCGGAACGTTCTTGAATTCCGATTCCGTCTGATGAGTTTTGCGCTCAGTGGGGGGGAAGTTGTTTGCAGTCTTTCCACCCGGAACTGAGAATCATATGAAGCAATCCAGTCTTGTGGCTCTTAAAAGCTAAATTAAAACTCTATATATGAGTAGTAGAGGACGCTGGGATATAGGGCTGCCGCTATCGATTATTTTAGTAGTCGATTAATCGATCAACTAGTAAGTTTGAATAATCGCGTAATCGGATAAGGAAAATAAAAAAATTAGATACCTGAGCTGAGTCCCATATTGCATACAAAAAATAAAGATCTAAGTACAACAAATGAACAATTGGCTAACTTAAATAGCAAAAGTCCGCTAGCTTAAATGCTATAAAATGCTAGTTGTTTTTTTTTTGTTTGTTTGTTGTTTTTTTTTTGACAATGCGCTTAACAAATGGTTCAAACAGGGCAAAAAGGGCTAAATATACCTATAAACTGAATTACGAATGCATTAAAAAAATTACCTCTGACGAAAACTCATGTTAGCTAATGTTTGTCTTAACTGGGAGCAGCTGGATTCAGCCATGTGAAATGAGTTAGGGCATATTCTCTGTTGCAAATCAAGAAAACTAAATGCGAACACTTTCAAAACAAATCATTACAACGCCACTCTAAACAAACAAATCCTCGAAACAGCAAAATTTTTCTTATCGAATTACTAATCGATTAATTGTCGCAGCACTAATCACAATACTGTGATCCAATTAGATAAACCCGTATTTCCAAGAATAGAATCCAAGACTTTTTAATTCAAACATTCAATTTTAAAAATGAATTTAAATATTAACACGCTCCAAAAATGGTAAATAAGGGATTTTAGTAGTTGATTAATCGATGAACTAGTAAGTTCGATTAATCGAGTAATCGGAAAAGGAACATGAAAAATTAAAACTGAGCTGAGCCTCAAATGGTATACAAACAATAAATGAGGATCTAAGTACAACAAAAGAACAATAGGCTAACTTAAATAGCAAAAGTCCGCTAGCTTAAATGCTATAAAATGCTAGCGTTTTTTTTTTCCCCAAACACATATTCCCCCCAAAAAAGGGCTAAATGTACCTATAAACTAAATTACGAATGCATAAAAAAACATGAGCTCAAACAAAAACTTAGCTTATGTTGGTCTTAACTGGGAGCAGCTGGATTCAGCCATGTGAAATGAGTTATGGCATATTCACTGTTGCCACTAGAGTGCAGTCAATCCACCCAAATCAATAAAACTAAATGCAAACACTTTCAAAACAAATCATTACAACACCACTCTCAACAAACAAATCCTCAAAACAGCAAAATTTTTCTTAACGAATTATTCTAGTTAATCGATTAATTGTCGCAGCACTAATCACAATACTGTGATCCAATTAGAGAACCCGTATTTCCAAGAGAGACTTTTATTCAAACATTCAATTTTAAAAATGAATTTAAATATTAACGCGCTCCAAAAATGGTAAATAAAGGATTTTAGTAGTTGATTAATCGATGAACCAGTAAGTTTGATTAATCGAATAATCGAGTAATCGGAAAACGAACATGAAAAATTAAAATTCCTGAGCTGAGCCTCAAATGGTAAACAAACAATAAATGAGGATCTAAGTACAACAAAAGAACAATAGGCTAACTTAAATAGCAAAAGTCCGCTAGCTTAAATGCTATAAAATGCTAGCGTTTTTTTTTTTCCCCCAAACACATATTCCCCCCAAAAAAGGGCTAAATGTACCTATAAACTAAATTACGAATGCATAAAAAAACTTTAGCTCAAACAAAAACTTAGCTTATGTTGGTCTTAACTGGGAGCAGCTGGATTCAGCCATGTGAAATGAGTTATGGCATATTCACTGTTGCCACTAGAGAGCAGTGTATCCACCCAAATCCCAAAGACTAATTTCTTGTCATCTGCGCTTTGCTAAATTGTTGTATATAGTCGAATCGTCTCAAAATATGATTCTAATTCACATAATAATGCTATTTAAGACTTTTTTTCTCCTGTCGTATGCTGTTTAAGCTTCCCTTCTTTGAAAGACCAGCATCCGCCACTGGTCTAGCACCGTCAATGGGAGCCAATGAGAAATCAAAGACAAATACTATACTTTTAGAACAGCTAAGTCATCTCGTTCTATTGCCGTTAAAGGTTGGCGACGGGTTGAGTGGGGGTCTTTTAAGAAAAGCAAGCGCGACGTCTTCATGTGAATAACCAAAAGCATTCATCTGGCTTTAATGAAAGCTCCTCCAAGGGAACGAAAGCCTGAAATTGCTTTAGTTGGCGCACAATAGTCGCCTTAACTGTAGGTATTAATCCTTGACCGGCAAGACCTAATTGACTGACCGGTGAATAGGCTAACGGGCGAGTAGCTTTTAGGCCGCAATGTCAGAAGGCCCGACAAGTCGTCCTTTCTCCCGCAAATGAGAAAAAGTTTCCCTGTTGATTGAAGCGCCGTATCGACTTCCCATCTCTTCTGGCCACCGTCCCTTTGTGGCGCTCACGTTCAGACTAGAAATTATTCGCTGAATACGTTCCGATGAACCTTTCACTCGGGCTTTATACCCCACCACTGGCGTTTTGACTTCATTTAACTCGCTCCCCTATGCGACAAAACCAATTGAAAAACACTCAGTCAAGTGAGAACGCATTGTCGGATCTATTACCGCAGGGGGTGGATCCAATCGCCCACTCCGATGAAGTCAAGTAGTCCCTAGCCAATACTAGAGGAGAAAGACAGTGGAATGGAGGAGCACAATCTTATCCAGCCAAGTGTGCTAATCAAAACCTCGCCCGCCTGATCAATACTCGCGGACAACAGATTGGACTCCTGGGGAGAGCGGGTGTAGCTTCGCCACGCGGGGGACAGATGAGAAAGAGTGAGTACGCTAACCTGGGACCGGTTAAGTGATTTAAACGCAGAAGGGCAGGTGGAAAATCAACTAGGCTAGAGTCCCGACGGGGGAAAAAAACACAAGAAAATATGACAAAAGCCGAGTTTTTTCTCAGCATGACACCCGATTACCGTCTGCTTAAGCTGTCTGAAGTTTCTTAATCTAACAAACGAATATCGCTCATTCAATTATTCATGAGAAATGGCTTTCAGTAATCAATGCGCTTGATTTTAATCCCTTTGTCGTGGAATTTCTTGTCTTGCTAGAATATTAATCCCATCAGCCAAAGGGGGTATTTTCGCTCCTCTAAATTGCGCTGGCCTGTTTCGCAGCGGTAGCAACAGGTGTTGAGGATATTACCAACACGCTGGAATGTCGTCGTTGTGTTTAGTTCCTTCACTGGAGTCCAATCATGTTGAAATGACTTGCGTGTAGACGATTTGAACTGGATCTGGTTCGTCTATCGCTATTGAAGGAATCTGATCTTTTAGCCAGATTGCCGGAATCAAACCAGCCAAACCGGCGGAAAATCCAACAACCTGGCCAAAAGGCCAAACTCCGAGCATTCACCTTAGTCTTAACCATTGGTGGAGTTTGACTTTTGGGGCAGTAGGGGGGCGGGGGGCACAACATGTTGATGACTCCAAAATGCAGTGTCAGCAATAAAATTAACTTACAAGAATATTTAAACTAATAATTTGACAATGAGCGTTTTTTGTTTCCCATCATTCTTCAGGGGAATTCTAAATCAGGCTGCTTAGGCAAAACTTTTCGCCAAGATCGTCATCCATTGAATTTGGTACGCCCGCCGGTGTCATGCCAATGTAGTTAGCCCAGTCAAAAATTGTATCCCCTGGGCGGAGCCATATGGAGGTAGATTTGTGTCTTTATTATTTAATTAAAATAACTACTTTAAAATTACTTCAATCAAAATGTTTTCCAAGCAAAAAAAATGTTGCTTCAATAAAAGCTATTTTTATCCAAAATACCAAAAGTTCATCTCAATACTTTGTTACGTAACCTTTGTTGGCAATAACGGAGACCAAACGTTTTCTGTAACTCTTCACAAGCTTTTCACACACTGTTGCTGGTATTTTGGCCCATTCCTCCATGCAGATCTCCTCTAGAGCAGTGATGTTTTGGGGCTGTCGTTGGCCAACACAAACTTTCAACTCCCTCCACAGATTTTCTATGGGGTTGAGATCTGGAGACTGGCTAGGCCACTCCAGGACCTTGAAATGCTTCTTACGAAGCCACTCCTTTGTTGCCCCGGCTGTGTGTTTGGGATCATTGTCATGCTGAAAGACCCAGCCACGTCTTATCTTCAATGCCCTTGCTGATGGAAGGAGATTTTCACTCAAAATCTCTCGATACATGGCCCCATTCATTCTTTCCTTTACACAGATCAGTCGTCCTGGTCCCTTTGCAGAAAAACAGCCCCAAAGCATGATGTTTCCACCCCCATGCTTCACAGTGGGTATAGTGTTCTTCAGATGCAATTCAATATTCTTTCTCCTCCAAACACGAGAACCTGTGTTTCAGCAGGGGGACACGTCTGGCAGTGCAGGATTTGAGTCCCTGGCGGCGCATTGTGTTACTGATAGTAGCCTTTGTTACTGTGGTCCCAGCTCTCTGTAGGTCCCCCCGTGTGGTTCTGGGATTTTTGCTCACCGTTCTTGTTATCATTTTGACGCCAAGGGGTAAGATCGAGGGAGATTATCAGTGGTCTTGTATGTCTTCCATTTTCTAATAATTGCTCCCACAGTTGATTTCTTTACACCAAGCGTTTTACCTATTGCAGATTCAGTCTTCCCAGCCTGGTGCAGGTCTACAATTTTGTCTCTTGTGTCCTTCGACAGCTTTTTGGTCTTGGCCATAGCGGAGTTTGGAGTGTGACTGACTGAGGTTGTGGACAGGTGTCTTTTATACCGATAATGAGTTAAAACAGGTGCCATTAATACAGGTAACGAGTGGCACCTCGTTAGACCAAGTTAGACCTCTTTGACAGCCATAAATCTTGCTTGTTTGTAGGTGACCAAATACTTACTTTCCACTCTAATTTGGAAATAATTTTTTTAAAAATCAAACAATGTGATTTTCTGTTTTTTTTTCCGCATTCTGTCTCTCATGGTTGAGGTTTACCCATGTTGACAATTACAGGCCTCGCTAATCTTTTGAAGTAGGAGAACTCGCACAATTGGTGGTTGACTAAATACTTATTTGCCCCACTATAATACAAAATACGATGTTTCCTCTCTTCCTCGTAAGTCCAATGGTCCCACAGTAGTAAGGCCTGTTTTGGCCAATATCCGCGGTGAATGGGAACCTTTTGAAACCCAAAATTGCTCACACGCCTCTCCCTGGTGCAGCAACAATTTTCTGCAGCACATTTTGCTGGCGTGATGCGAAAAATAAACGAATTAATCTGCAAAATCAGCTGAATCCGCAATCCATCTGCATGCTATAAAAGCAATGCTGTATTGTGAGATGCTGACCCGGGTGACATCACCTTCGCAGTCCTCCTCAAAACAGGAAGTTACTCATTTGCATGGCGTGGGATTGAAAAATTGGAAAAAAATAAAACGATCGCTTCCACACACATCCAAATGGTCCATTTCATTCAGGAGCATAAAATACCACGTGTATTATGAAATAAATATGCTTTTTGGTGTCATAAGCAGTTTAAGGATTTTGCCATCCTCAGGGCCACGTGAGCTGAGTGTTCACTTCTCGGTCGTGCGTTCCACCGTATCAGATTTTCCTTGTGGCAAGACAAGATGTCCTGCCATTTGTTCTGGACTGTCCGGAAGAGCTGATTGCGGGATTTGGTGGTGCAGACGTGTGCTTCGAATGTCTTGCCTATTACCTTGTTGTCAGCGTCAAACTTGCTCGGTCAGCTGAATGACGCGCGCGTTGGGCTTCCGTGGTCAGATGGCGTCCTGTATCCTTCCGTCCGTATCTGCCCGTTGTCTTGGCACTGCCAGTTCTAATCATTTCTAGTTCAAGTCAAGTCTTGCTTTTCTTAAGGTACAGTGCCTTGCAAAAGTATTCGGCCCCCTTGAATCTTGCAACCTTTCGCCACATTTCAGGCTTCAAACATAAAGATATGAAATTTAATTTTTTTGTCAAGAATCAACAACAAGTGGGACACAATCGTGAAGTGCAACAACATTTATTGGATAATTTAAACTTTTTTAACAAATAAAAAACTGAAAAGTGGGGCGTGCAATATTATTCGGCCCCTTTACTTTCAGTGCAGCAAACTCACTCCAGAAGTTCAGTGAGGATCTCTGATTGATCCAATGTTGTCCTAAATGACCGATGATGATAAATAGAATCCAGCTGTGTGTAATCAAGTCTCCGTATAAATGCACCTGCTCTGTGATAGTCTCAAGGTTCTGTTTAAAGTGCAGAGAGCATTATGAAAATCAAGGAACACACCAGGCAGGTCTGAGATACTGTTGTGGAGAAGTTTAAAGCCGGATTTGGATACAAAAAGATTTCCCAAGCTTTAAAAATCTCAAGGAGCACTGTGCAAGCCATCATATTGAAATGGAAGGTGCATCAGACCACTGCAAATCTACCAAGACCTGGCCGTCCTTCCAAACTTTCTTCTCAAACAAGGAGAAAACTGATCAGAGATGCAGCCAAGAGGCCCATGATCACTCTGGATGAACTGCAAAGATCTACAGCTGAGGTGGGAGAGTCTGTCCATAGGACAACAATCAGTCGTACACTGCACAAATCTGGCCTTTATGGAAGAGTGGCAAGAAGAAAGCCATTTCTCAAAGATATCCATAAAAAGTCTCGTTTAAAGTTTGCCACAAGCCACCTGGGAGACACACCAAACATGTGGAAGAAGGTGCTCTGGTCAGATGAAACCAAAATTGAACTTTTTGGCCACAATGCAAAACGATTTGTTTGGCGTAAAAGCAACACAGCTCATCACCCTGAACACACCATCCCCACTGTCAAACATGGTGGTGGCAGCATCATGGTTTGGGCCTGCTTTTCTTCAGCAGGGACAGGGAAGATGGTTAAAATTGACGGGAAGATGGATGCAGCCAAATACAGGAACATTCTGGAAGAAAACCTGTTGGTATCTGCACAAGACCTGAGACTGGGACGGAGATTTATCTTCCAACAGGACAATGTTCCAAAACATAAAGCCAAATCTACAATGGAATGGTTCAAAAATAAACGTATCCAGGTGTTAGAATGGCCAAGTCAAAATCCAGACCTGAATCCAATCGAGAATCTGTGGAAAGAGCTGAAGACTGCTGTTCACAAACACTCTCCATCCAACCTCACTGAGCTCGAGCTGTTTTGCAAGGAAGAATGGGCAAGAATGTCAGTCTCTCGATGTGCAAAACTGATAGAGACATACCCCAAGCGACTTGCAGCTGTAATTGGAGCAAAAGGTGGCGCTACAAAGTATTAACGCAAGGGGGCAAAATAATATTGCACGCCCCACTTTTCAGTTTTTTATTTGTTAAAAAAGTTTAACTTATCCAATAAATTTTGTTCCACTTCACGATTGTGTCCCACTTGTTGTTGATTCTTGACAAAAAATAAAAATTTTATATCTTTGTTTGAAGGCTGAAATGTGGCGAAAGGTTGCAAGGTTCAAGGGCGCCGAATACTTTTGCAAGGCACTGTAAATGCTATTTATTTTATATTAGGTGGATTCCAGTCATTCAAACAGTGAATATGAGAAAAGATACTATTCTTTTCACTATCAATGTCAATGCCAATAAGTTTTGTAACTTTTCAGTGATCCTCAGGTTCGTGTCCTTCATGTTCTGAAACGGTGGTGTTGGTGACTAATGCGACTTTGCCACTTTTTGTATTTTTATCTGACTGTGTTGGCTTCTCCCAAAGGGGTCGGGGGCACAACCGCTCCGACTCAGCCAAGCAAATGAACGTTTCGAGGGCGGCGTGACTCAGCCCCGCCCGTCCGCCTCGTCCCGTCCTCGACTCGCATTAACGGAGCCCCCGGCGGGCATGGGGGAGGGGGGGCGCTGACGTCTCTGCTATCCTCTGCCGTCCTTCCCCGTGTCAAATAGAGTCAGTGCCTACGCCGCTGGCCTGAGGGAACAGAGACAAGTCTGCCTTTCTGGCCGAGTCGCCTCTCTTCATCTCAATTTTTTTTCCCCTCTTCTCCTGATCAGAATAGAGAATGTCCAGTTTTTTTTTTTTCTCAAAAGTTGAAATTCTTCATTCTGCCAAGAGAAACCTGCATGCCAGGATGCGATCAAAGGACTCTTTTGAGAGTGCTAATGAATGGATGTCCAATCATGTGGCTAACAAAAACGAAATATGGTTGAAAGGGCTTCACGAAAATGTACGTCACAAGTTATGTGTTAATTAAAAAAATAAACAATTATTTTTGTTAGTATTTGCACATGTATGACAAATTTTTATGAAAGCTGCTTGTGTGACAAGGCGCAATGAAGATACAGTGGGGCAAATAAGTATTTAGTCAAAGTTCTCCCACTTGAAAATATTAGAGGCCTGTAATTGTTAACATGGCTAAACCTCAACCATGAGAGTCAGAATGTGGAAATAAAAAACAGAAAATCACATTGTTTGATTTTTAAATAATTTATTTGCAAATCATGGTGGAAAATAAGTATTTGGTCAATACCAAAAGTTCATCTCAATACTTTGTTATGTACCCTTTGTTGGCAATAACGGAGGCCAAACCTTTTCTGAAACTCTTCACAAGCTTTTCACTCACTGTTGCCTGTATTTTGGCCCATTCCACCATGCAGATCTACTCTAGAGCAGTGATGTTTAGGGGCTGTCGTTGGGCAACACGGACTTTCAACTCCATCCACAGATATTTTATGGGGTTGAGATCTGGAGACTGACTAGGCCACTCCAGGACCTTGAAATGCTTCTTACGAAGCCAATCTTTTGTTGCCCTGGCTGTGTGTTCAGGATCATTGTCATGCTGAAAGACCCAGCCACGTCTTATCTTCAATGCCCTTGCTGACGGAAGGAGATTTTCATTCAAAATCTCTCGATACATGGCCCCATTCATTCTTTCCTTTACACAGATCAGTTGTCCTGGTCCCTTTGCAGAAAAACAGTCCCAAAGCATGATGTTTCCACCCCAATGCTTCACAGTGGGTATGGTGTTCTTCGGATGCAATTTAGCATTCTTTTTCCTCCATACACGAGAACCCGTGTTTCTACCAAAAAGTTCTATTTTGGCTTCATCTGACCATAACACATTCTCCCAGTCGTCTTCTGGATCATCCAAATGCTCTCAAGTGAACCGCAGACGGGCCTGGACGTGTACTTTCTACAGCAGGGGGACACGTCTGGCAATGCAGGATTTGAGTCCCTGGCGGCGCATTGTGTTACTGATAGTAGCCTTTGTTACTGTGGTCCCAGCTCTTTGTAGGTCCCCCCGTGTGGTTCTGGGATTTTTGTTCACCGTTTTTGTTATCATTTTGACGCCACGGGGTGAGATCTTGTATGGAGCCCCAGATCGAGGGAAATTATCAGTGGTCTTGTATGTCTATCACAGGGGTCGCGTTAACCGAATATTTTCTGTCGTTGACCGTTTTTTTAAAACGGTGACGGAAAAAACTGAAGTCCATCCGTCATCTTGACAGGTTGCAATTCACACCCCAAACCACTGGGTGGCGAGTGAGCATATTAATTAGCTATTGCCTCTCTTAATGCATGACGTCGTTAGCCTTACTCGGAAAAATGTCAAGGCAACTGAGCGTTCGAACTAAGACTACGTTCATACTACAGGTCTTAATGCACGAATCCGATTTTTTCGTGTTTTTCCGACTCGAGTGAGGCATTAACTTGACGGTCTGAACGTGACAAGTCGCATAGAACGGGACCATTTCAAATCTGATCTGGGTCACTTTCGTATGTGGTCTAAATCCGATCTGGGCCACATTTTTCCAGACTGTCGCGGCGGTCTGTACTGTCCAGTCCCGCAAATCGGATTTAATGCAGCAATTACGTCATCAAAAAGCGAGAGACGGTACGGTAGCTACGGTAGCGATGCAGCAGTGCGTTATTAGCGCCTAGCTTGCCTTGAACACGGCTTTTTAGGAAGGGTCCGACTTGACAACCGTCATAAAAAAATAAAAATAGGTTTAAGGATAAGCCTGAGAATGATCGGTTTTCTCTCTGCTCCATATAAGCAATATTTCAACATTGCTTACACGGCCGAGAGTCGGGGCAAACTCCCCGTATGTGTGTGTGACATGCACGAACAGTGCGTGCATGCTATCGATCCATATACTTTGAATATAAGCCTAAACGAGGATTATATACGCCTGTTATTTGTGTCCTCTTTTTAACAGCAACAAGCCTATGGCTACGCTCGTACTACAGGTCTTAATGCACGAATCCGATTTTTTGTCATATCTGCGCGCTAATTCGCAGTCCGACATGCGCTGAGCAAGACGACCCGTATGCGCAGAAGCATAAAAACAAATGACCATACAATCACACATGCTGGCTGTCATCCGTCATTCCAGGGATATCATATTTTGCTTATTAAAAAGAGGACACAAATAACAGGCATAAATAATCCCTGTACGGGTTTATATTCAAAGTATATGGATCGATAGCATGCACGCACTGTTCGTGCATGTCACATACACATATATGCGCAGTTTGCCCCGACTGTCGGCCGTGTAAGCAATGTTGAAATATTGCTTATATAGAGCAGAGAGAAAACCGATCATTCTCAGGCTTATCCTCAAACCCAGTTTTTTTTTTTTTAATGACTTGTCAAGTCGGACCCTTCCTAAAAAGCCGTGTTCAAGGCAAGCTAGGCACTAATAACGCACAGCTGCTTGATGTGTGATGGCGCGGTGTGGATTCTCTGTTAAGCTTGTTCGGACAGAATTTTAATTAAAGATGAATGAAAACTAAATACTATTGAATATGTCATTATTAACATTTTAAAAATTTAAGTGACGGGTAAAAATAGATTATGACCGGATTTTTATGACCCCGTCAGTCAAAAAGACAGACAACGAAAAAGTCTAGCGCAACCTCTGGTCTATCATTTTCTAACAATTGCTCCCACAGTTGATTTCTTTACACCAAGCATTTTACCTATTGCAGATTGTCTTCCCAGCCTGGTGCAGGTCTACAATTTTGTCTCTGGTGTCCTTCGACAGCTCTTTGGTCTTGGCCATAGTGGAGTTTGGAGTGTGACTGACTTAAATTGTGGACAGGTGTCTTTTATACCAATAATGAGTTAAAACAGGTGCCATTAATACATGTTAGGAGTTATTTTGAGGGGAAAATAAATTAACGCTATTACATAAGCTGCACACAGAGTACTTTTCATTGTGTCAAAGTGTCATTTTGCCATGAAAACTTAAATATCTGCAGAAATGCGTGGGGTGTACTCACTTTTGTGATACACTGTAGCCCGGGAAATACGGTAATTGAGTAAAGAGTGCTAGTACGTTTTAGTATTTTGTATAACACTGTGTTTTTTGTGTATCACTGTATAAGTCGCACCTGCGTCCAGTCAATTTGGGGGGCGGGGAGTGTGACATATATTTTGAAAAATACGGTAATTAGGAATAACGAGTGTGAGTACTTTTTGGTATTCTGACATTTCTCTTCTGACTGAACGAGAACGGAATGATTCAACGCGGCCTGTGAACCGCGGCTAATCCCGTGGCGTCTAATGAGAGCGGTTATTCCCCCACTCGTGCGTTTGTGGTATTAGGGTTCACCGTGGAACAGATGCTGATATGTATGGAGGCTAATGAAGTAGTGGCGCAAGGTTCAGAGTCGGGCCCTCCTTCTCCGCTGCGGAGACTTTGAGTTGTCTGTAGCCGTGCCCTCGCCCAAAGCAGGGAAGACAGAAGGTCGCGCGGGGCCCGCTAGCGTCAAGGCCAAGAATATTAATTGGAAATTGGTGGGGGAAAGCATTTCTCCGCTCAAGACTTGCGAAAGTTGCCTGTGATTTGAAAGAAAAGGGTTTATAGCTGAAGCAAGCCAATGAGGTGAAAAAACAAATTGGATGGTTATTAGTTTATCACAAGTCGATGTCCACTCCATTTGAAGTGGGTGGGCTGACAGCAAATGAACGAATCATGGGTGCATGGGTTTTGTGGATCTGGAGAAGGTGTTCGACCATGTGCCTTGCGGAGTCCTGTGGAGGGTGCTCTAGGAGTACAGGATACCGAGCCCCTTGGCAAGGGCTGTTCAATCCCTGTACGATTGGTTTCAGAGTTTAGTCTGCATTGCTGGCAGGAAGTTGAATTCATTCCCAGTGAGGGTTGGACTCTGCCAAGGCTGCCCTTTGTCATCGATTCTGTTAATAATTTTTATGGACAGAATTTCTAGGCGCAGCTGAAGCATTGAGGGGGTCCGGTTTGGTGACCTCAGCATTGCATCTGTTTTTTGCTGATGATATGGTGATGTTGGCTTCATCAATCCGTGACCTCCAACTCTCACTGGGGTGGCTCGCAGTCGAGTGTGAAGCGGTTAGGATGAAGATCAGCACCTCCAATCCAGAGACCATGGTCTTCAGTTGGAAAAGATTAGAGTGCCCTCTGCTGGTCGGGGATGAGATCCTGCCCCACGTGGAGGAGTTTAAGTATCTTGGGGTCTTGTTCACAAGTGAGGGTAGGAGGGAGCGGGAGATCGACAGGCGGATCGGTGCAGGGTCTGCAGTAATGCGGACTCTGCATCGGTCGATCTACGTTCCTACCCTCACCTATGGTCATGAGCTGTAGATTGTGACCGAAAGAACAAGATCCCGGATATAAGCGGCCGAAGTTTCCTCCGCAGGGTCTCCGGGCTCTCCCTTAGCCATAGGGTAAGAAGCTAGGTTATCTGGGAGGGACTCAGAGTCGAGCCGCTACTCCTCCGCATTGAGAGGAGCCAGCTGAGGTGGCCCGGAGATCTGGTTTGGATGCCTCCTGGACACCTCCCTGAAGAGGTGTTCCGGGCATGTCCCACCGGCAGGAGGCCTCGGGGACGACCCAGGACTTGCTGGTGAGACTATGTCTCTTGGCTGGCCAGGGAACGCCTTGGGATCCCGCCGGAGGAGCTGGTTGAAGTGGCTGGGGAGAGGGAAGTCTGGGCTTCCCTGTTAAAGCTGCTGGTCCTGGGACCCGACCCGGAGCAAGCGGAAGATGATGGATGGATGGAATTATTTTTTCCTAAAAACATATTACTACAGTCAGAGGCGTAGCAAGGGGCCCCGGGGGCCCCAGGGAACAAGCAACATGGGGCCCTTCGAGCGTGTGCAAGTAAGGGGGACAGTTGGACTTGGAGCTATAGCATATTTAATAAAAGTCTAATAACGCCTCGCTCTCATAGAGTGCTTTTTAGGACACTCAAAGTGCCCCCCCCTCCCCGCCCCATTGCTTTATTCATTCACTCCACACTCAGTGTATGTAAGCAGCTTCTATTGTAACCACAGCTGCCCTGGGGGAGACGGACACCTTCTGAAAAAAATTCCCAGATGAAAATGTGTGTGTATGTTGATTCTAAACACTGATTTTATGTTCTAGGTAACATCTTTATGTATGAAGAAACACTAGCATGCTAAAATGCTGTTAGCAAACGCTAACAAGCTAGTTACAACAAGTCAAGGCAGTTAATTGGTTTAGGACATAAAAATACTACTACTACTAGTCTGCAGTGCTTCTACTACATTAGGACATAAAACTACAGTAACATAGTACACTCGCTGCTATCTTGCTTGCCTTTTTTTTTTTTTCTTTTTTCGCTTCCAGAAGGATAACTTCTCTTCATTTTGTCAATTAAAAAAAGGCCAGATCATCGCCCACTCTCACTCTGAGTCACGTGACACACATACATACTCGCGCAGTATAATGAACACAAAGGTGGGGGGGTGCGAGTGCGCGCTGCGTGCACGTGCGGCCATCTTGGCCATGAAAGTTGCGAGAACTAAGCACTTTACACTGACTCATATGGATGTACTTCCATTCGTTCATGGATAAAATGGACATTTTAACAGGTGGCCGTCCTCTGCTCTAAATGCACTACTTACGCCTATTCTCGCTCCCGGATACGCAGCACTTGTGACGTAGGACAATAACAGGACTGGTTGCTATGGGAACGTATGGATACCCAAGGAACCTTGCTAAAAGGAGTATTAAAATTGCTAATAAAATCGTTTAGGATTATTTTAGATGCATATATGTTATATTTTTCTTATAGAATATTCGACGAGGAATACGATAGACCAATTAATAGACTTTTTGGGAAAAATCACCATTTCTTTAATGGTAAAGTTTCTCGTAGACACCGTCTAAATGTTTGCATTACTCTAACACACGTAATATAATTAATCATGAAATAGTATCATTTGCATATTTACGGTAGGACTACACTAATATAAAATAAATAGCACACCATAGTTTAATGAGAAGAAATAGAAGAGATACACAATACCGTCTTATCACAGAAGCCCAACGCGTGCGTCACGAACAAGATTGACGCACCAACTCTTGCAATCAGCTCTCCCAGCAAACTCCAAGGACAAAGCGCTTTGTCCTAAAACAAGTACCGCCAGCCCGGACAGCAAAGTTGATAGCGGCCGTCCCATCCGCGCACGAACCTAAGTCGCCCAAAATCGGCCACAGAGGGGAAGACCCAAAAGCAACGCCCAGACACACCTATGGACACGCCTTCGACACAGCCCGCTTCAGTACAGACTTTAAAAAAACTGGACACTGAGATAAAACAGATTTTTGCTGCTCGGAAACATGTAGACTTGTTTTGGATCCAGAATTGTCCCTCCGTCGTCTGTTCTTGTCTTGTTTTTCTGCCATTGTCGACGAATAAATTGTCAACCTGTTTTCGGTGAGTTTTCTTCAAACTTTTGAAACATGGAGTCAGTACAAAGGGTTAAAATAATAAAAGAACGCGCGAGATTCCGCCCACCCGGCGGGCGCATGCAAGGCAGCGTCAGCCGAGCGGCACTTGTTTTGGCTGTCGCTGTTCCCGAGTGCGTCTTGGCCGGGGGGGGGGGGGGGGCGAATTTCAACAGGTATTACTAACTGATTGGACTTTCTTAAACATTTATAATGAACGTGACATGGTTAGTGCTGATTGGGATTGATAACAGAATCGTTAGATAATCTGCCGAATGATTCCATGGTACTGAAACACTCCCTACATTTGTCGGTGCGACAGTGCAGTAAAGCAGCGTGTGCTAAATCTGTTGGCCCTCTGTTGGCCCTGCTGGCTAGGGGCTTTAGGGAGTTGCCTGGTTTGCCTAATGGGACGTGACGCCTCTACAGTATCGGCATTACCCGATACCATATAGGATAGGATATAGGAAGCCATAATTTTTTCCGTACGTGATCCCATGATATATGATGGCGTCCATATATTCAGAGAATCATACAGTTGGTCCAAAATGATTGGATCATACAAAATGATTATGATCAGCATGTGACACTACAATATAAACCTCCGAGATTTTTCACACTGGCGCGTTAAGGGTACATTTAATGATCCTATATTCATTGCACGTCTTGAGATGAATTACTCATCAATTTTGCATGGCCGATCATTAGCGCATGCTTCATTAGGCCCCGCCAGCTGTTCTGTGAAAGCCCAATCCCTAATTGATGGCACGATCAGGCATCTTCTCTGACACTCCGTCCCCATCTCTTCCAAATTACAAGCGCACTTTTGGAATGACGCAACGCCGACGCGCGCCATATGTCTGGAACGCTCCGTCGTAAATCGCATCTCGCTTTAAAATGAGCGTCGAAAAGGGTGAACCGGCTACGCGGGGGAGACACTTGTTGTCACGTCGCGCCGAGCGACAGCCAGCCTGGTGTTTGTAGCGCAAGCCAGGAGGGATTATGGGTAGTAGGCTTTAATATCTGATTTTAATTAGCAGTTTAACACAGCGATCGCGCCTCATTAGGGAACTGGGGCTGCTTAGGATGCACATAAATATGCCGGAGAGCCGAGAAAGAGCAGAGAAGAGGCGGCCGAGGACTCTGTAAATACACTAAGCGAGCTGATTTTTCATATCGCCGAGCTGCCGCGTGACCCGTCGCCACCTTGCTGCTCTTTCTCGTCAAACTCATTTTGTCTGGGAGTGGAAGGAAAGTGCTGCCGCGCAGATTATAATCCGTAAACCGCATGTTGTCGTAGCCTCAGATGGTTTTGCACAGGCATGCCACTTAAGGATTTAGCCTGAGTGTATCAAATCTGTGAATAGTCCTGTGAAGCACAGGATAAAACGATTAAGGCATTTTAACCCCTGGGAACCCGTTGCACTTTTGCTCTCTTCGTCCGGGAATTAGCATGCCGTTTTCCTATTGTGTCTGCGGTGAGTGTTGACAGTGTCGCAAGATTGCAGGGGTGGAGATGGGCCTTCTGCACTAGAATGCTTTTAACGGGACCCTAGGTGTCATTAGCAGTGGAGGGAGACGGTCCTTGGAAAGATCAGCTGGTAACGCGCCACTGCTCTTTTTCACTTCTCGTCACGCTCCTTTTCTTCTGTCTCCTTGAAAGCAGCTGGCTTTACCAACCCAACAATTTTAGGAAAACCAACGGTATGGTCATTATCATTGATTCAAACCCTATTGAGAATCCTAAGAAGAAAAGCTAAGCGGGTAGTAAACAGAGATGGGAGTAAGACAAGATATGCACAAGTCATAAGTAGTTGTAAGGTACCAGGGCCGGCCCAGGCCATTTGGGGGCCCTAAGCAAAATAATGCAAAGGGGCCCATATTTTTGGCCCACCATTTCGTCACAGTGTACTGTGAAACCCATACATGCAATCCAACCCATACGTCCATATTTTGTATATGAATCAGATTTTGTTGCACTGCATACTTCAAACTTCTCACCCCGAATGATTGTCAGTTCTTACAGTAGATAGCACCAAACCTTTTTCTAAAAGAGGAAAGAAAGAAGTTAAGGAAGAACTTTTATTTTTTAAAGCTTGTAATCAAGTACCAAAACTCACAAAAGTCAAATAAAGCAAACTGTAGTAAACAAAATAGAAAATAAATTAAACAATTGCCAGATTGGGGGCCCCCTAGTGGTCAGGGGCCCTAAGCAGCTGTATAGTCTGCGTATAGTCTGGGCCGGCCCTGTAAGGTACTATTTCAGAAATAGTCGCCATTTTATTTCATGCAAGTCAAGAATTGGGTATTGGTTTTGTTCAGTCACGAAACCAATGTTTTTCAACCTTTTCTGAGTCACGGCCAGTGTTGTAAATACAACGTTAGAATATAACGGCGTTACTAATGGCATTATTTTCTTCAGTAATGAGTAATCTAAGGGGCTGTTTACATGGTGACTCGCTGAGAATTCGAACAATTTCAAATTTGCATTTGCGTCTCCATTTGAACAATGTCGCAATTCCGCATGAAAACGATGTATGCCAGGCCCTAGGGGGCAGTGCAGATTTTCAGGGCAACAGAGAATGATGCACTTTGACCCCACAAAGCTCCCTCAGCCCGGAAAAAAATATGCCCGCCCACTCGAAGCAATGTCATTTTTCTTATATTCAAAAAGGCACAAAAATTGAAACGTTCAACATATTTAATTTAGAAATATTATTAAAACAGTACATTAAAGCCGACATTCCGCCATATTTGCTGTTTTTAATATTTAGTAGCACCGCTGCGCACGCCCAATGTGACGTGTACGAGTGCTGACATTAACGCCGCGGTCTCGCACCGCAGGAGCCTTTGATATGCATGCCAAGGAGGCCCCCCTCAACCCCCCGCAATCGGATTATTCCACTTTGGAGGCAGGTTTCAGAATTTTTCGTCTTCGCCGACACCATATGCATGCGAGGCGAGTCCGCTACTCAGTCATTGCATCTTTGTGTCGCAGAGTCGCCATGTAAACTGCCCCAAATTAATTACTTTTCTCATCTTGGCAACGCCGTTACTAAGGCGGGAAAGGCGTGCGTTACTTTGCGTTACCATTTTGTTTGACTGACGCGAGAAAAGTCTGAAAAAGACTGACTCACGGAGATGAGAGAGCAGGAGTGGGGAGGAAGCAAGGGAGTGTCACGCCGTTGCAAACAAAGTGCTACTATGCTAGCTGGCTCCAATAATACCTTACTGTAGCCGATAGCCTACAAACTACGCCCACATGATGCTTCAGTAGATATCACATATATGCAGAACTAGATGCAAATGACAGACACGGCGGCATTAGAAAAATGTATAGTAAAGAACTGGATGCGTTAGTGAACAGCCGCCATCTTAAAGCAGTAGACTTCTCAGGAAGGAAGGCTCTGCTGTAGAGAACATTCCTAGCGAACCTAAGTCACTTTTAATCTAAAATGCTCCTAAATCGGCAAAACGTAATTGAAATCTATCTTTAAATGATGAAACAGTTTTAAAACTTACACATGTCGAAAATAGACGGAAGGGAACTAATGCAATAACGGGAGCAATTTTAACAACTTTAACAGTTGATTCACAACATTAAATGACTTCCACTCATAGCAAAGGTTACTATCTAGTTATCGCAATATCCGCAAACCCCTGTGTCTAGTTAAGTTTAGGGTAAAGAATTGGGCTAGGGTCAATTGTCCCAAAAACGCTTGAAACTTCACATTGTGTAACCTGTTTTTTTTTTTTTTTTTTTAGAAAAAATAACATGAAAATGATCACCAGTTACTACGCCAAGCAACTAATTACTCTTACATTCAGGTAACTGAGTTACTAACACAATTACTTTTTGGGAGAAGTAATTTGTAGCTGTAATTAATTACTTTTTAAATTAAAATTTTTAATCGAGTTAATTACAGCTTAAAAATTAATTAATCATAATTAATCGCAATTAATCGCAATTGAAACCATCTATAAAATATGCCATATTTTTCTGTAAATTATTGTTGGAATGGAAAGAGAAGACAGAAGATGGATTTATACATTCAGCATACGGTACATAGGGACTATTTGTTTATCATAACAATAAATCAACAAGATTGGATTACCATCAGTAACATTCTGTTAAAGCAATTCATGGACAGAAAGACTTGTAGTTCTTAAAAGATAAATGTTAGTACAAGTTAAAGAAATGTTATATTAAAACCCCTCTTAATGTTTTCGTTTTAATAAAGTTTGTAAAAATTTCAATCAAAAAATAAACTAGTAGCCCGCCATTGTTAATGTCAATAATTACTTACACAATGCTAATGGGTGCTGAAGCCTATAAAATCAGTCGCACCCAAGCGCCAGCAGAGGGCAGCAAAACTCCATAAAACACAATTAACATGGGCATTTCTCTGTACTGTCATTTCACTGTTTCTCTGTGTTTTCACGAAGGCGAACAAAATAGTCCATCGACTTGTTTTGAAGCGACGGGTGTTTCGTTTGGAGATGACATGGTTGCTCATGTCGCGTTCAAGAGCTACTCGGATTTCTAGCCATCAGCCAATTAAACACGGGTTAACAGTTTTCACATATGGATGAAATGGAAAGGAAACTTCCTTGTTTATTAAAACTTAATGACTCTAAACAAATGATAAACAGTTGACGTGCTGGGGTCCACGTTGTCGTGGACAGCAAGGTGGCCGATGGCTAGAAATCCAAGCAGTTCTTGAACGCGACACGAGCAATACTTCACTCATCTGCACACGACCGAGAACTTTCTACGCGATATTGTATAATTTCTCACGGCACACCGGTTGAAAAACACTGGTATAGACTATTAAAAAAATAAATAAAACTTCCAAAAATTGTGTGCTAACTTAAGCTTTTAAGTAGGCATGGCACAGATTTCACATTTTATCGTTGTCAGAAATTGAATATTTGTAACTCAAATGAGTTATGCGGACTTGAATTCATAAAATGTAGTAAAAACAAATTAAGTGGATTAGACAGCTACTCCTAATAAAGTCATTCACAGATTTTTCATTTAGTTTTTAGGAGACGTATGATTGACAGTCCTAAAATTGGTGATTGATGCTTGTCTCAAGTCAAGCGACAGCAACTGAGGAAAGCAATTTTTGCAGTTCGAAGTAAACTGAAACACTGTAATTTGTGCAATTTAGCACAAATAGGTCTGTTCAAAACTGCCAACAAAAGCAGTTCCCGAAAATCCCTGGTAAAGCTACTTAGCGACTGACCAGAGCGCATATGTTCCCCACATACAGGAGAAACATTAACATGCACTATTAATAAGTGGGGGCAAAGTTTCATGAAAAAATAAATTCTTAATACTCCAAAGAGTCCATTAAGCCAGAGGATACATGGGGAATTGAGGCTGAGATTAGTAGAGCGAGTTGCAAGTCCAAGAAATGAGTGACGGCCAGAGGATGAGATCCTTTACGCCAGATGTTGCCCGTCTCTCATAACATGTTTGTGTCAACCAGACTTTGGCTAATGCCTTCATTTGATAGCCATACATCCGCGCCTCTGTCTTTTTAAAGGCCCTCCGGTGTCCTCTAGATATAGATCGGTATGATCGCCTGGATGCTCTGATGGATATCCGTCCACTTTGGTTCCATGCTGACATCTGAGACGTTGAAATTAAATGAGCTACCACCATTGGCATTTGAAACCTACAACTCCTATATAGACACGTAGTCATGTGAAAAAACACCCTATGGAATCCTAACATATTTGGTCATATGGATATTTAATTTCAAATTTAACAATCTTGAGAGATTCAAGTAATAGAACAAAACAACTAAAACTGAAAAAAAGGTTGTTGTTTTTTTTTTTTTTTATAACTTTCTGTAAAATCTCATTTCCCACAATGGTGTATCACATCAGATTAGAACATCATTACCCAGTGTTTTGAAGGAGGCTTGCCTTTATCAAACTACACAGATAGTTTTGTGTGCCCCCAACTGTTGAAGTGAGAGAAAACACCATGGTGAGATCAAAGGAGCTGTGTGAGGCCATCAGAAAGAATACTGTAGATGCTTATGAGTCTGGTGAGGGATTTCAAAAGATCTCAAAAGAATAGAAAATCAGCCATTCCACTGTCCGGAAAATAGTCTACAAGTGGAGGACATTCGGAACAACCCTACAATGGCATCACGGGACCTACAGCAGACTCTTGCTATTGTTCATGTGAAAGTGCATGCCTCTACAATCAGAAAGAGACTTCTCAAGTTTAATGGGAGGTGTGCAAGGAGGAAACCTTTGCTCTCTAAGAAAAACATGAAGGTCTGACTGAAATTTGCCAGAGTAATGTAGACAAACACCAGGACTTCTGGAATAATGTTCTTTGAACAGATGAATCTAAAATGTAATTATTTGGACACCAGAACAGAGGACATGCTTGGTGTAAACCCAATACAGCATTCCAGGAAAAGAACCTCATACCAACTGTGAAGCATGGAAATGGAAGTGTCATGGTTTGGGGATGCTTTGCTGCAGCAGGACCTGGCCAACTCACCGTCATAGAATCCCCCATGATCGTGTATAAGAGGGTGCTTGAGGAACATGTGAGATCATCTGTGAAAAAATTAAAGCTGAAGCGAAACTGGACCCTGCAACATGACAATGACCCAAAACATACCAGTAAATCCACCAAGGACTGGCTGAAAAGGAAGAAATGGAGAGTCCTGGAATAGCTGAGCATATTCTTCATGACCTATTAACATGACACAGGAAACGGGGCCGATTCGTAGGGGGCCTGTTTTCAAAAACTTCAAATTCAAATATTTATAGAACCAAAGCTGCTACTGATCTAAAACCAAAACAGGCACCTACCTTAGCCATATTTGAGTCTCCATGAGCAGTGGTAACAAAAAATTCAAAGTCGTTTCCTTATAAAATCCTGATTAATTATTTTTTATACAAGTATAACACAACTTAAAAGTGTTATAAAAGTCTCAGATTTTACACTAGATGTAGAAAAATCACCAAATGCAGAGATAATCACCTATATTTTCAGGATCAATAGCAATATTAAACATATACGTTTTTGACCGAAATAGCAACTATTTATTTAATTTTTTTTTTTTACTGCAAATTTTCAACAGCTAATAAATCACTCAATTTAACATCAGCAACTTAATACTTGACGAAAACATGCAGACTCTATTATAAATATTATGCAAATAGATTATTAATAAATTCTATATACAATCGCAATTTACAATCAAATAGAATAGCCTTTTATTATCATTATACACTATATACTGTTAGCGAATGAGGCTAGCGGCCACCTGGCGTAAAAAGAGCTTTTCTGGCGAAAATTCTTGTGAATAAATGCTTAAATCCCTAAATTCTTCATAGATATGGACGTAAAACAGTCTCGATTCTTGGGTAAAAGCAAAGAAACTGTGCAGTTAGTGTTCACATTTATTGACGAAGTTCAATGCTACTATGTTAGCGAATGAGGCTAGCGGCCGCCTGGCATAACAGGAGCTTTTCTGGCAAAAATTGTTGTGAATACATGCTTAAATCCCCGAATTCTTCAAAGATATGGACATAAAACAGTCTCCATTCTTGGTTAAAAGCAATGAAACCGTGCAGTTAGCGTTTATATTGATGAAGTACAATGGTACTATGTTAGCGAACGAAGCTAGCAGCTGCCTGGCGTAAACAGAGCTTTTGTTGCGAAAAATCTTGTGAATAAATGCTTAAATCCCTGAATTCTTTATAGATATGGACGTAAAACTGTCTCGATTCTTGGTTAAAGGTAAACTATGAGGCTAGTCAATTACGAATATTAACCGCCTCCATGTGTAAACAAAGAAGAAAATTTCTGCGGATAAATGCTTCAATCACGCATGCATGGTAGGAAAAATATAATAACTACCTTGAATCCTCGAACAAATCACTCCTGAGACAATCCTTCCTGTTTGTATAAAGTACAACTTTTGTAGTTAAATCCAATCGTAAGTAATTCCAAGCTTAAATCCGACATGAGCGTGTGACGTCTTCGGCTATTACTAAAAGAAGCTCAGCCCCCTCTGATAAGGCGTTGCGCAAAAAATGACGAAGTGACACGTCAATAGTCAATGATGTCTATGGGCTGAGGCAAAGCCCTGATCTTAATCCCATTGAGATTCTGTAGGGCGACATGAAACAGGCAAGAAACCCCTTCAAACATCAGCTGAAAGTATTCTGCGTTGAGGAGTGGGGCAAACACTCTTCAGACCGATGTCAAAGACTGGTAGATGGCTACAAAAAGTGTCTCACTGAAGTCATTTCAGCCAAAGGGGGTAACACTAGCTGTTAGGTGCTAGGGTGTCCTAACTTTTTCCTCAGTTAGAATATGCATTTTTGTTGATATATTTGGTTTAATGAGTAAAACTTAATTTTTGTTGTTTACCTGCAATTGAATCACTTTCTTCTCAAGAGGTAAAGAAAAACATGATCAGACATTGATATGTGAACATCTCTTAATAAAGAACTGAATATTTGATGGGGTGTCCTATTTTTTTCCACATGACTGTACAGTGGTACCTCTACATACGAAGTTAAAAAGCCCGCAAACAGTTTGCTGAAGACATGTCAACAAAGCATGGATTAATGGAACCATGTCCTATGGTCTGATGAGACGGGTGGGCTTTCTTGTGTACCGTCTTCAGAAAAGGCTTCCTCCTGGGGTGACAGCCATGCACACCAATTTGATGTAGAGTGCGGCTTATGGTCTGAGCACTAACAGGCTGACTCCCCCACCTCTTCAGTCTCTGCAGCAATGCTGACAGCACTCCTGTAATGAGTCCCATGCCATTTTGGAGGGAAAATGACAAGCAGTACTCATATTGGACATTTAGGGATGTACGTAGTTTCTATAGGGTATAGTCACTTTTGTTGCCAGGGATTTTGATATTAATGGCTATATTTTGAGTTATTTTGAGGGGAAAATAAATTAACTGTTATATATAAGCTGCACACAGACTACTTTTCATTGTGTCATTTTGTCAGTCTTGTCCCATGAAAAGATATACTTAAATATCTGCAGAAACGCAAGGGGTGTACTCACTTTTGTGATACACTGTAGCAAAACACATTAATTATAAATAAAAATCGGAATAATAATATAATAATAGTTCCTGCAATAATGTGACGACTCGTGTTCTAATGTGGCGGACGTTTTTTTTCCTGTACCTGAACGCACCGTGTGACTGACATGACAGAGACAAGCGGTGTGGTTGAGTTTACTTTCGCTTTAAATGTTTTCTTGAGTACACAGTCAATTGCGGCGGACAGCAGGCGTTTTGTGTTGGATAAGTTCTGACATAAATGATAAAAACCTGAAAACCTGGCGATTTCTATGGCGATGTAACCACAATAATGATTGTCAACTTATAAAAACTGGTGGTCGGAGGAGGACCGTGGAGATGTATTGTTGAGCCAGTTCACGGATGCGTACCCCACGCTCATATTTCTCTATAATTTGCATCTTCATTTAGAAGGTAAGCGTCACCTTTTTCCTTGTTTCACCATCTGTACCAACCTTTTTGAAACATGTTGATTTCTCTCACAAGAAAGTCAGCCCTGCGTCCGTCTGCGGTGCTGTCATGTCGTTGTTTTTTGAGCATGTTGTCGGATGTAAAATCAAATAGCGAGTCAAATTTTACGTCGAATGTCGAAAAGATCGTGTGTCGAAGCGATCGTATGTCGAGGTACCACTGTATATATATTTTATTATTTTTACGAAAGATGTCCCGATCGATCGGGTCCGATCACGTCAATTTCAAAGTATCGGAATCGGCAAAAAAATATCGGACATGCCTTTTTTAAATATATATATATATTTTTAAATTAAATCATTTTATAATTGTATTTAACGTTACAGACAAAATGTCTTACATTCATCCAGAGTCTTTAGTTTTGGCTTAAAGTAGGGCTATCAAATTTATCGCGTAAACGACGGTAATTTATTATTTTTTTCATGAATCACGTTGAAATATTTAATGCAATTAACTAGGGCTGTCAAAATTATCGCGTTAACGGGCGTTAATTAATTTTTTTAATGAATCACGTTAAAATATTTGATGCAATTAACGCAGATGGCCCGCTCAGACAGATTTAAATGACAGTGCAGTGAAACGCTCACTTGTTGTGTCTATGGAGTTTTGCCGCCCTCTGCTAGCGCTTGGGTGCGACTGATTTTATAGACTTCAGCTCCCATCAGCATTGTGTAATTATTGACATCAATGGCGGGCTACTAGTTTATTTTTTGATTGAAAATTTTAAAAATTTTATTAAAACGAAAACATTAAGAGGGGTTTTAATATAAAATTTCTATAACTTTTACTAACATTTTTTTTTTTAAGAACTACGAGTCTTTCTATCCATGGATCGCTTTAACAGAATGTTAATAATGTTAATGCCATCTTGTTGATTTATTGTTATAACAAACAAATACAGTCCTTATGTACCGTATGTTGAATGTATACATCCATCGTGTGCCTTATCTTTCCATTCCAACAATAATTTACAGAAAAATATGGTAATATTCTATAGATGGTTTGAATTGCGATTAATTGCAATTAATTACGATTAATTCATTTTTAAGCTGTAATTAACTCGATTAAAAATTTTAATTGTTTGACAGCCCTACAATTAATGCATTCGCTGCACGACCCACTCACACATTGTTGCGTTCAATCTATAATGGCGCTGTTGTACCTATATATAGAGCTAACAGGCAGCGTAAAATGAGTAGAGAGAATTTTGACAGTCTTTGGAGCCTCTTTTTAATTGGCTAAAGCCTTAAAATCTCTCAACAATTAGAAATATCTTGGGAAGCAATGTGGGGAAGAACGGTAGTGGTTGATCATTTCTTTAACACCCTATGTTACTTCCCAACGCAGAGAAGATATATCAATTGGTGCCACTACGCAGTCATGGTTGCACTTCCCATCATGCATTTGGGCAGAACAGTTAAATGGCTACAGTATCATTTACTGAAAGCTCAACAAATACACTCGATGGCAATATTTAGTCACAATACACAAAGTCACATTTATCCTTTAAGATTTACAAGTCTTTCTATCCGTGGATCCCTCTCACAGAAAGAATGTTAATAATGTAAATGCCATCTTGAGGATTTATTGTCATAATAAACAAATACAGTACTTATGTACTGTATGTTGAATGTATATATTCGTCCGAGTTTTATTCATTTTTTTCTTAATGCATTGCCAAAATGTATTTGATCGGGAAAAATTATCAGGAATGATTGGAATTGAATTGGGAGCAAAAAAAAAAAAAACAATCGGATCAGGAAATATCGGGATCGGCAGATACTCAAACTAAAACGATCGGAATCGGATTGGGAGCAAAAAAACATGATCGGAATAACCCTAATTTTTACCTATTCGCATTCTTCTAAATCCGTCCAGCCATATTCTACTTCTTAATTTGGCTTCAGGTCGCGGGGGTAGCAGTTTGAGCAGGAAAGCCCAGATTTCCCTCTCCCCAGCCACTTCAACCAGCTCCTCTGGTAGGATGCCAAGGCGTTCACAGACCACCTGAGAGACGGCCTCTCCAGCGTGTCCGGGTAATCCCCAGGGAGATGTCTAGGAGGCATCCGAACCAGATGCCCGAGCCATCTCAACTGGCTCTTCTGAACGCAGATGACCGAGTTTCTCACCCGATACCGAAGGGAGAGCCCGGACACTCTACGGAGGAAACTAGGACCTAGAACACGCTTGAGAGACTATGCCTGGGAATACATTTGGATCCTCCAAGAAGTGCTGGATTGAAGTGGCTGGGGAGAGGGAATTCTGGGCATCTCTGCTGAAGTTTCTGCCCATGTGACCCGACCTCGGTTGAGCCGGAGAAAATAGATCAATGGAAGAATTGCCTCATGCTGCCTGCGCCGCTACATCTAAAGAACTGTACATGATTCGGCTATAAAGCAGACACTTTCGTCAAGGCGAGGCAATTTCCTTTGTATCGCTCTATTCATACGCAAGGCAAATCCATAGTGCTTTTCAGAGGCAGAGCAATGATTACAAGAGAGATTAAATGAAAAGATGAAAATCGAGATAAAATCCCTCCATAAAAGCAGGATAAATGGAAAGATTAAAGCAGCAAAATGACAAAACCCATATCATAACAATAAAAGCAAGCTGATTAAAACAAGAATTAATGATTAGGATTTATAAAAAAAGAAGCAGGGAATCATATTTTTCAGGGTAGATCAAGTACCTACCATTTGTAAGTTGGTTCTGCGGTTGATGACTTTAGAAGTCTGGAAAAAACCGTACAGGGATCTTAAAGGTTTACAAACTAGGTTTTAAAGAATTTTGGTCATCTCGCAGGAAGCCTGTGTATTGTAGAATTTAGAGCTGATGTGCTGTGGTCCAATTTCCTCGTATCAGCAAGAGCTCAAGCATCAGCATTCAGGACTCGTTACAGATGTCGGATTGATTTTCTGTTCTGTAAAATCTCTGTTACAACAGTTAGAGCTTCTAAAAATGAACACATGTATCAACTTGGTGGTGTCAATGGACAGAAGGAACGTCTTTGATTTGTAAACGTTAGCCAATAGTGCCATGGGATGGTGCTAGTGGAATTATTTGTGTTAAATCTTGTATTTTTTGCAAGGTTTTTACGTTTTAGTATCAGTGTTGTAAGAGTTCAATGGATCGCACATACAGTGTATGACAAAAGTGAGTACACCCCTCGCATTTCTGCAGATACTTAAGCATATCTTTTCATGGGACAACACTGACAAAATGACACTTTGACACAATGTAAAGTAGTCTGTGCTGCATATTTAATAGTTAATTTATTTTCCCCTCAAAATATAGCCATTAATATCTAAACCTCTTGCAACAAAAGTGAGTACACCCCTTAGAAACTACGTACATCCCTAAATGTCCAAATTGAGTACTGCTTGTCATTTTTCCTCCAAAATGTCATGTGAGTCGTTACAGGAGTGCTGTCAGCATTGCTGCAGAGATTGAAGAGGTCGGGGGGGTCAGCCTGTTAATGTTTAGACCATATGCCGCACTCTACATCAAATTGGTGTGCATGGCTGTCACCCCATGAGGAAGCCTCTTCTGAGGCTTCCTTTTTTCAGCAATTTTCTCATTTCTGATGAAAAATCAAGAGAAATTAAGCTTTTTGTGAAAGCATACCTTTCAAACATAGACTTTAACACAGCTATTTTTCGCTTTAGTTACATCCCAAACATCTGAATAATGTTTTCCTTTTACAAAATAGCATAAACAACATGACAAATAGAGCTTTTGATAGCAAAGTAAGTATTTATTTACACATAACTAACTGAGAGATGACGCTGTTGTCGCCGCGACAGCCGGGTAAACTTTTCCCTCATTGCCGTCTGTCTCATAAAGATGAATTTTTTTGAGTCTCTGCGGGGTCTGCTCGGCGAGCAGCGCGGACTCAACGGCATCGCCCGCTGCACAGTTATAAATAGAACGTATGTATACGTTTTTGGGAGCAAATGAGTTAAGAGGGGTTTTAATATCAAATTATTATAATTCATGCTAATATTAATCTTTTAAGAATTACATGTCTTTAAGATCTAGGATCCCTTTAAACTTTGATTTAAATGCTATTTATTTTATATTGGGCGTGTCAGAGTAATACAAACAGTCAAACAGTAAATATGGGAAAGGATAATATTCCCTTCAATAGCAAGATGACGAATATTAAAAATGGAACTACACCTAAACCATGACATAATGAGTTAAACTCCGAAGGGGGAGCGTGGTGGTTAAGAATCCATATGTCACTCTTTAAAGATCAGTCCCTAGCGATTCTGTTTTTGGCCTTCAATTCAAAAAGGTCCCCTCCTCAGTGTTCTCCGAGCCTCATTGAGTTCGCCTTTTAACACCGCTATAATTAGTTTTTATCCAGCCTCCGGCCTCAGGTGCCTGGTTTTGTGGGCCATGTCTTCCCGAGAATCGAACCTGTCTAGCAAACAGAAACAAACTGCTCCGCGCCGCTCGGCCCGTTTATGCCGGTGATTGCGTATTGACAGCTTCAGTGCCGGCAGGGCGGAGGGAGGGCACGGTGGGTCAGATTGGGAGCAGACGCAATGCTTCAGGACACCTCCATTTTCTCATCATTTAAGTTGTCCCGCCGCTAATCTGCCCGCGCGTTCAATTAAAAAGAAAAGTTGAGGGAGTAATTGAAGGCAAAGCCTGCCCGCGCGAGCGAAGCCGGAGAACAATGCGAGCGGTAATGCATCGTGGCAGCGGGGATACATCACATTAGTTAATCGGAAGTTGACCTCAGAGCAGAGCAACTTGGAGACCACGGACAAGAGCTCCTCTATTGCTTCTAATTATAGAAGAGAATCTGATGCTCGCTTGAAAATCAGCGTAAGCTTGATTGATTTCTGTAAAATTGTCCTTTTTTCAGACACTGATGGCTTATCTGAAAAGTAGAAGTTGTCAGAACAATGCCACTAAAAACGTCTTTGTCTGCAGGATTCTTTGCCCGCCGACAAAAGTCTACACCGTCAGCTCTATCGCTAATGGCGTGCCACACAGATTCTGGCATGCGGCCACGCCGGGGGAAAAAACAACATCTGTGACGTGTGTGCAAGGTAGGAGAAACAAAGCAATTCCAGAAGTCATTTGAGCCGAGGCGGTGACGGTCCGGTGATAATGCTTTGCACTTGTTACTCTGGGGATTAGATGGATATGTTGAAGCAAGTGTGAGGGCCACATTGTTGAGTTAAAGGGGTTGTTTGACCTTGACTGGAATCTGCGCTTTAGAAATCTACAGTATCCCGTTATATGACTTTGGGCAGTGTTTTTCAACCGGTCCGCCGTGGTGTGTGAGATCCGCGAGAAATTATCCAATATCGCATTTTTTTTAACGTCGTCTGGAGGAGTTGCACTAAAAAGGAAGGAGTAGGTAGAAGGTTGCGGTTGTGCGCAGATGAGCGGATATTGCTCGTGTCGCGTTCAAGAACAAGCTACCTGGCTGTCCGCGACAATGTGGACTAGAGCTGAAACGAATATTCGAGTAACTCGAGTTTAAAAACTGATCCGAGTAATTTTATTCACCTCGAGTAATCGTTTATTTTGACAGCTCTAAGCATCACGTTTTGCTCGGACTACTTTTAACGCGGGACAACGCGTGTCACGTGCGCAGAGGATAGGGGCAAAAAAAAAAAAAAACTTACAGCAGCCGACAGCCGCTACAAACGACGCCAACGTTGCTAAATACTTGCCCGCACGATGCTACGTTAGTAGCAGGTAGCGTCTGATGAGTCTCATAGAGATCACATGTATATTGAACTAAATGCAAAATGAAAGACTCAGCCACGTCTGGGCAGCGTTAGTAAACAGCCACCATCTTAAAGCAGTAGAGCGCTAAGCGTTAATAAAAAAGAATAACGTTACTGTCACTAGCTCAAGTAACGTTAGCCCTGCGGAGGGCTAGGTTTCTATTAATTATGACCACTTTCTATGCGTGGCTAACATGTCTTACATACAGGCTTTAACATAACATAGCGTTGTGGAGTGATGAGGGTGTAAAATAAAAACTCAATAATGCTAACTATCAATTTTAGCTCAGTAGTCATTGCTGGATAAAACACCAAGTAGCACTGGTCCCTAATGTGCTCCAATACAGCCTGTATCATACATTTATTTTGAACGCTGCAAAAACTGAAAATCCTATCAGGACTAACAGTTTAGACTAACTTAAAACTTAACTAGAACTTAAAAATGTTGTGACACAAATAGAAATTCAATTGAGAGACGTGGGAAAAAATCCTAACTTTTAAGTGATGTGTGTTATCAAGCGTAACGGCAGTTATATATATATATAATTTAATAATATCTAAAGGTTTTTTGAGTGAAAGCAGTGAATTAGTCTTTTTTTTAATTCTAGTTACATCTGAGATGCAATTGTTGGCTGTTTTCAACAATATACATCGAAAATAAAGACATTGATTGACTGAAAATTCAAGATTAGATAAAATGTCTTGTTTTCTCATGTATATTTATAATTGCTCTTCACCTAAAAATATATTTGTTTTATCCGATTACTCAATTAATCGATAGAATTTTCAGTCGATTACTCGATTACTAAAATATTCGATAGCTGCAGCCCTAATGTGGACCCTTGCATGTGTACTGTACATCATTTGATTAGACTCGTCAAGTGTCGATATACACAAAAGTGTCCTTAGAAGGAAAAAAGTCGATTATTCCTTGTTACAGGTTGCTTTATTCTAATAACGAACAGGAGATGATGACACAGAATTCAGCAATAAAAAGAATAAAGAATTTACACTTAAAGACAGACAAACAGAAAAGACATGACATGCCGGTACCGGAACACAGAGAGAGTGTCGCGCCTCCCAGCGCCGACACTTTTAACCCACTTCTCACTTGGGGGAAGGGTTAACTTCCTCTCTAGAATTGCTTGGAATGTGCAACCCCCAGCCCTGATCAGATTACATACATTGGTACAGGGACAAAAGGCCTGTGTGAAAATTGGAAGAAAAGCAAAGTGGCATCTATTAAATATGATTATTGTGAATAAATGGAAATATATTTCTACATCTTTCCGTTTTATCCATACGCGACGACCGTCAATCTTCTCTGTGTTGTATTCCAACACATTCAGAGGACCGCAAGGTGGCTGATGGCTAGAAATACGAGAAGTTCTTGAACGCGACACGAGCAGCTATCCGACCGTCGCTTCAAAACAAGTCGATGGACTGTTTTGTTCGCATTCGTGAAAACACTGAGAAACAGGCAACTGTTTTGATAAAAACTACGAAGGTAAATAAATAAGCCCTCAAACCCAGTTACCTTGTTGATGAACTTGTTGTTAACACTGTGGCCAAGACATTGATACAACCTGCCTGCCAAGCCATTGTCAATTAGATACTTGGCTCAGATGCGGTTAAAGACATCGTGAAAGTCCCCCTATCTGAGCTTTTCAAGCCTAACCAGGGGTTAATTTGTGCCGGATCTTGCCGGAACAAGATCCGTTATCCCTTGATTTTGGCCTCCCTGTGTTCCGGGACTTATTTGGGCAGATCCGGCACCTCTCGTGTAGAGAAAATAATCGTAATATGAAAATGTTTTTTAAAAATGTATTGTAGTAGCCCCAAATGGGGGGAAAGAAGGAGAGGACTATTTGATGGCTTTCTCCACTTTACTGTGGCAACAATAAGAAAACAATAAACAAAATAACAGCGGACTGCCGCCACTTTGGACCACGAACTTTTGCTTCTCGCCTGTCTCCCCCTCGCTTCCTACTACTCACAGCTCTCCAGTCCCAGCGTCTCTTAAAGGGACTTTGCATATGTCTTCTTTTGAGCTTTTTGTTGACAAAGGTATCGAACACACGACGTGCTGACAACTTTGTTTCTTTATTAACACATGGCGCTAATAGCACGAACAGAACTTGACCAAACAACATGACCAAAACAACAGTAATGTTGTGTGCACTTCAGGGTGCCTCGGAAAACATCATATCAGAATATTACACAGTTACGGGCATTACAGTATAAAATAAAATATTATTATGCATGAATTCATTTGCAGAACAAATCCCAAGAATTGCATGTTGTATAATTTAAACGTCATTTGAAAAATTCTGCGATTTGTTAATGCACTGAAAACTTTACCGACAAATCACGCTCCTAACATTAAAAAAAAAAAAAACTTTTGAAATACGCGGCATCTGGGGAGCAAGCAGCGAGGATCAAACAGTATTTCAACATGCCAAAAAGACAGTTGCATTTACTGTCTTTTTTCAAAACGACAGAGGACAGTTGAAAACGAGTCAGAAAAACACAAAAAAAAAGAAAGAAAAAGAAAAAGTTCCAAAGCATGGCAAGTGGGCATTTGGGTGTTGTTTTCAGCACCATTTTCTGCGTATGTTCTGGGACTTGGGCCCGTCTCATCATCCCTGCGCAGTCATATGTACTTTGCGTTCCGGCACCTTATGATTTACAAATTAAGCATTGAGCCTAACTGCTATATAAAATAAAAACAGAGAGAGACTGAGAGCTCTTGACGAATATTCCTGCCAGGATATCGGCTTTGTGTTCATCTAAACAGGCTCAAGTTTCACACTGAGTAAGTATAAATATGGACAAATTATTTTATAATTAAATATACTGTACAGAAAGTCATTTTGGAACATTTTTGATATGTGTTGTGCCGCGAGATTTTTTCCAATGTAAAAACGTGCCGTGACTCAGAAAAGGTTGAAAAACACTGACTTAGGGTGCTTTTACACGAGTGCTGTTTGTTCCATTTTAAACTGATCAGAGTTCTTTTTCTCAGATAGTCCGCTTCGTTTTGTAAATGTGAACACGCATCCGAAATCTAGTTCGGCCCGAACAAACTCTGGTCCACTCAAAAATCCTGGGTCTCGGTACGATCTAAGCACACCCTGCTTCGCTTGTGAATTCAACAGGAGCAGGGTGCGCTTTTGCTACTTTATGTGCAGCGTCTCATGCTGTAATGCTGCAGGCTGTGAGGGTACGCGCAGGACATGCTAGGAAGCGGAGTACAGTGTGCACGCTATTTTAAATCAACAGAAGCAATATGACAGACGATTAACTATGGCCATATGTTGTTGTGCTGCGCTACGCAGTTGCATTTGATACACAGAATCGTGGCGGCACGGCGGTTACCACATGGTTACCACGTCCGCCTCGAAGTTCTAAGATCAAGGTTCAATCCTGGGCTCCGGCCTTCCTGTGTGGGGTTTGCATGTTCTCTCCGTGCCCGTGTGGGTTTTCTCCAGGAACAACCCTAGCCCTAACCCTTAACACTCTAAATTGGCAGTAGGTATGAGTGTGTGCAAATGGTTGGTTGTCTCCTTGTGCCTTGTGATTAACTGGCAACCGATTTGGAAGTAATTCGGCTTTCCAGCCAAGCCGCTGGAACAGCGACAGCCGAACTAGTAGGCGTCCCGCTGGCACAGCCCCAGTGTGTCGGCCGGAAAGCCAAACTCGTCGATCTCCAGCATTAACCCTTTGTACTGACTCCATTTTGAACGGTTTAAAGAAAGCTCACTAAAAACATATTGACAATTTATTCGTCGACAGTGATCAAAAATCACCGCAAAACAGACAAAGGAGAAGCAATGCAGGGTCCGCAAAACAACGGATACATCGGAATGTTCCGAGAGGCGACAGTTGTTAGCTAAATGTTCAGTCTTTTGAAAGCTGCCGTGGAGTGGGCCGGGCGGAAGGCATACCTGGGTGTTGTCTTGGGATCATCCTTCTGTGGCAGGTTCGGGCGGTCAAATTTGTGTGCCGTCTTTCGTGGCTGGGCCGTGGTTGCCACGGCAACTGAGGCATGTCTTGATGTCTAAGGCGCCGAGCTATCAACTTGTTGCCTTGGTACATCGGGGGTGTCCTGACCCCACTGAAGAGATGCTGACGTCTTTTCCTTTGCTTATCAGGCGAGGGCTGATAAGCTGGTCCACTTTACTGTGTCAAAGGGCATGAAGTGAAGTCTGCCTAAAATTCTTTACAATAATTAATGTGTTAGACCAGGGGTTCCCAAACTATTCCACATCGGGCCGCTGTGGAGCTGGATTTCTTTACAACAAAACAGTACGACACATGTGTACCAATCTGGTGTTTTACAAGTGTAATCAGTTGATTGTAGCCAGGTGCTGCTTGTTTCAGCAGAAACCTCATTGGTTAAACGGTCTGTGTTCGATCGGTAGGAACAAAAACCAGGACCCACAGGGGTCCTTGAGGACCGGTTTGGGGACCACTGTGTTAGACTAATGCAAACAGTTATACAGTGTCTGTGAGAAAAGTAACTATCCCCTACAGCAGGGTTCACCAAATCTGGACCTCGATGCCATCAATCCTGTCGTGTTTTCTACGTCTCTCTCCCCTAACACACCTGAATCAAATGATTATGTCATCAGCAACCTCTCAAGAAGCCTGATAATGATCCTGATTATTTTGATTCAGGTGTGTTGGAGAAGGGAGACATGGAAAACACGACAGGAAAAGTCGCACCGAGGTACGGATTTAGTGAACCCTGCCCTACAGGTTGTACCCTGCCTACTCCCTATAGTTACTGTAGCTGGGATTGGCTCCAGCACCCCCGTGACCCTAGTGAGGATAAGCGGCTCGGAAAATGAATGAATGAATGACCATAGAATCGTGTTCTAATGTGGCGGTTGTGTTTTGCATGCTGTTCCTGAACAGACCGTTTGAGAGTGACAGTGGTTGACACAGGCAGAGCCTCTCGGGGTGGCCGTTTCGTGAGTCTGGCTCTCCTGGAAGTGGCGATAATTTAACAGTCCAAAAAGTCACGAAAGTGAGAGCAGTTGCACACCCGTGTGACGCGGTTCTCTATCGTGGTTTAATTTTCCCCTATGCATTTTTTATACACTCCAGTTCGCTTGGCATAGAGTCGGGAGTGAGTGACCCCGCCGCTGGCCAAGCAGCGACCTTTTCAACAAGTCATTTTTAGGTGTTGTTGGAAGGTAGCTCTCCATCCGGACCCTGGTCCTCTTGGTCTAGTTTGAAAGCGCCCTTAGCATCACTGCGGTGGTTCAGATTCAAGGTGAAAACGCTGTAAAGCAACATTTGGAGTTAAATGCCTCACTTTGCCTCGTAATCCACCCATGTTGGAACATCTGCATTCATCGCATCGCCCACTCGGTTATTCAAGTGTCTCCCTGATGTGCCAGCCATCTGTCAGTCAGGGATTGTTTGTCCGCATATGAAGAATTGGGTAAAGCATATAATATTCCGTCACCCTGCAGTACAAGTTAGAGAGTAGCGTGGCGACGGTACGGTTGACTCAACCCTTTCAGGGGCAGAGGTCACTACGTTGGACAGTTTAAAATGTTCTATTCAAGAGAAACAAATGTAGTCAACGATCTAAATTAGGGCGCTGTAAGGGTTTAAAGTATTATTCGTGCATGAAAGGGTTAAAAGTAGTTCCAAGATGGCAAATTGCTTATTCTCGCCCTCCATTCCAGTAGCGCTCTCTTTTGAAGATAAATATTCAGTCTATATTCACCATTGTTTAATTGAGATGGTGGATGGCTGGGTTTAATTAACCCTGCTTGGTGATAAATGTAAATGTCAAACGTCTGCCAGAGCAATACAGCATGAAGCTTTTATGAACTCATTTTATTTATTTAACAAGTCTCGGGCCTTTTCTTTGAGGGGCATAAAGCATCTTCTCGTCTGACCCCCGCTATCAAGATGGGTTGGCAGAAAAGACAGGTCTTTCCGGTTACTGTAACATCAGCCTGTTGTGAGACAGCGGGATCAAGCTGCCGGACGTGACCGAATAACAAAGCCGACGTTTTGGTCAAGCCACAGCTCAAAAGACCAATCGCGCGGGTACAGAATAAGGACCCTGAGTGCCTGATTTGAACCAAACTCAAAATGAGTGTTGCAGATTCAATATGAATAAAGGCAACTAAAAATTTGTGACATTTGAAACATCACTTCACACTTTTAGTGCAAGGTCGGCCGTCTTTCCTCTCACTCCCCAAGGCACCGTGTAAAAGGATTATGGCGATTCGGACAAGATAGCTGACACGTTGACACGTCCTCACCAACCCTTCAAACAAGGGCTGCAGCTATTGATTATTATAGTGGTCGATTAATCAATCAACTAGTTAGTTCAAATAATCGAGTAATCGAATTAAGGAATATTTAATGCATAGCAGATGCTTCTCTAATTTGTGTACTTAACAGCGCCTGTTACTTACCTGTGGCACGTAACGGATAGTGGCAATAACTACATCAAACTTGCAGCCAGTTAAAATGGATTAAAGTTGACTCAACCTCTGTCCTGTGTCATTTTGTGTACCACATTGAGCATGGAGAAAAGAAGACCAAAGAACTGTCTGAGATTTCAACGAAAGATTGTGCAGATGGTGGATAAATAACCTCGACTAAAAGCCAAACAAGTTCAAGCTGTCCTGCAGTCCGAGGGTACAACAGTGTCCGTACTATCCGTCGGCGTCTAAAGGAACAGGGACTCTGTGGTAGGATACCCAGGAAGACCCCACTTCTGACCCAGTGACATTAAAAAGCTTGGCTGGAGTTTGGCAAAACCTATCTGAGAACGCAAAAAAACGTTTTGGAAGAATGTTTTCTGGTCAGATGAGACAAAAGCAGAGCTTTTTGGGAACAGGCATCAACATAGAGTTTACAGGGGGAAAAAAACGAGGCCTTCAAAGAAAAGAACACTGTCCCCACAGTCAAACATGGCGGAGGTTCCCTGATGTTTTGGGGTTGCTTTGCTGCCTCAGGCCCTGGACTGCTTGACTGTGTGCATGGCATGAGGACTGCAAACAAAGTTTGCAGCATAATGTAGGGCCCAGTAAGAGAAAGCTGGGTCTCCCTCAGAGGACATGGGTCTTCCAGCAGCACAATGACCCAAAACACACCTCAAAAAGCACTAGGAAATGGTTCAAGAGAAAGCACTGGAGACTAAAGTGGTCAGCAATGAGTCCAGACCTGAATCCCATAGAACACCTGTTAGAGACCTGGAGCAATTGGCCAAAGAAGAATGGTCGAAAATTCCAGAAGAGCATTTTTTAGAAACTCATTGATGGATGCCGTAAGCGGTTGTTTGCAGTTATTTTGTCTAAAGGTTGTGCTACCAAGTATTAGGCTGAGGGTGCCAATACTTTTGTCTGGCCCATTTATGGACTTTTGTGTAAAATGATTTAGAAAAAAATATTTTATTCGCTTTTGTGTTATTTCATTGCAAGCAAAATAAATGAAGATATTACTACCAAAGCATTTATAATTGCAATCATTTTCTGGGAGAAATATAGCTTAATCTGACAGAATTGCAGAGGTGCCAATACTTTTGGCCAGCAGTGTAAGTACAATAAAAGAACAATTGGCTAAAAGTCGGCTAGCTTAAATGTTATGAAATGCTAACGTGTTTTTACGATGCCTCGTGAGAGAATTTTATTCATGCTTAAAACACAACCATTATACATTTAATATTTTGTATGGATTTGTGATACTGGCATGAGAACATTATAGCATAGAGTATCATTGTTACGTTAATCTGTTGTAATCTTTTTAAGTATGCCTTCTCATAGCCTTGACGATCGTAGACGGTATCACCATATGCCCAAATATGGACTGTTATATTCCGTTGTTTTTCAATATGCCCTGAATGAATACAATGGAGGATGGGGGTTTCTTATCTTTGTTCCAGCCGGCACCGGTGTTCAAGGTCTCAGCTCAAATATGTTTTTGTATGGAAAAAAACCAAGCCTTGTGAGATGATGAGTTTCGTTTCTTGGTAAAGTTTCGTTTCACGGTGCGCTTCGGCACTGCCCTTTTTAACAGTATAAATGTCCAGCTTCTATTGTATAGCTTCATACTTCTGGATTGATCTCAGCTCTTAGCTGAGTCACATCATTTTGTACCCGTGACATATCATGTTTATAAAGTCTTCGAAGCAGGCAATCCTTAGCTGTTTGATTCATTATTCTCATTTTGTTATCTGTTGATACTTGTCTCGGAGTTCAAACTGGAGCTTCCTTGACACCTCTAACAAATTGTTCAAACACATTCCAATTAAAAAACGGCTAAATATTCCTATGAACTAATGCATTAAAAACATATTGGCGCAAATAAAACAATAACAAACTTATGTTCGTCTTAACAAGGAACAGCTGGATTCAACCATTTTAACAAGTTATGTCATATTCACTGCTGCCACTAGAGGGCAATGTATCCACCTAAATGAATAAAACTAAATTAAACACTTTCAAAACAAGCCATTACAACGCCACTTGAATTAAACGAATACTCGAAGCAGCAAAATTTGATTCAAAGTTTTTTTCTAATCGAATTACTCAAGTAAATTGATTAATCGTTGCAGCACCACTTAAAACTAATTCACGGATGCTGTAAAAGTCCAACCGAATTAGGCCAGGTCTGGTGTGACTTTTAATTATCGTAATTTTCCGAGTATGAACCATTACAAAACGTTTACCGTAATTTTCGGACTATAAGGCCCACCTGACTATAAGCCACCACCCACCAAATTTGGTCCGAAAACGCTATTTGTTCAAAGATAAGCCGCACTGGACTATAAGATGCAGCTGTCCTCGCTGTGTTATTGGATATTTAAACCAAAAGATAATAACGGATAACACCTGATTTGACAGTGGCATCATAAGACTGTCATAAAACCAAATTAACCACTATGAAGCTTTGAACCAATTTGCTTCTTGAAGCAATGAAGCTTTGCAGCCAATTGGTTCAAAGCTTCATTGCTTCAAGAAGCTTCATTTGGCCATCACCGTTCGCTTGGGGGACTAAGTCAACCTCTGCTGCCCCCTGCTCTGAACTCATCCAACATGCCTCTTAGCATGCATTGCAGCACTACAGATGTAAATCACAATCAAAATTCATATTCTGTGCAGTGTTGTTTATGACAGTCATTTTAATTTTTGTCTTGTTCTTAGTCTTTTGGATGATAATAATGATTTCAAAATGTGTTGTCTTCGTTCTAGATTTTGTTGACGAAAACTCACAAATTTCTTCTAGTTTTATTCAAGTTTTCCTTCGAAAATAAATAAAGGTTTCCAACAATTTTGAATGAACATTGATAGACGAACACATATCGTACCATCTACGAGCCTCTACAAATCTCCACCAACTTGGTGATAATAAACACTCGGCAGGAAAAGAGTACATTATTTTTTAATAAATTACACCTACCTGGACGCCACAAACTGTAAGTAAAAAAAAAAATGTCGGAGTTTAAGATGACATTTAATATTAGCCTAATGCTAACGCGAATGTGAATGCTATGCTGACTTAGATGAATTAGTTTGTGATGATCACTCAGCACAGACCTTTTAAGGCTAAAGCAACAGTGCATAATCTCTCTTGCCAAGATAAGAAAACATATCTTACCGTGTGTTTCAAAACAAGCAATGGGAAGACTGGAGAGGACACTGGTCAGTTAGTGACACAAGCAGACACTGCTACAATGCAGGCTAACTTTAAAAATGTCACACATTGTGAACACGTGACGAAAACCATAGTGCATTTTCGTCTTGTTCTCTGCTCATCAGACGTAAACTAGCATTGGCCTCGTTATGTTTTAGTCTCACAAAACACGTTTTTAGCTCGTTATCGTCTCGTTATCATGAAAAAAATTGTTCGTCGAAGAAATATTTTCGTGATAGTCCTTGTTGACGAAAACAACACTGGCTCTGTGCTAATTATTTCTTCAGTTACTGTTCCAATTGTTTCATTAATTTACTTTAGTATTAATATAGTATAGTATTTAGTATCATTTATTAGTTTCCTTTGTTATTCCATTTCGAATGACTTTTGAGGGCATACAAACCGTGACCATCTCGTCATTTGGCATCTTTTTGGTGTATAATCTCCGCTGCGAATGTCGAAATGGTTTGGCATCTCCAAGGACCATTTTTCACGCCTACCTTCAGCTCCGTTACCTGAAATCAGATCAGGGAGTTTCAGATAGTCAACCGACCTCCGGCTATTGCAAACTATTTTTATTCGCCAAGAGACTTTTTTGAAAACTCTGTTCTCCCTTCCAAGAAACCTTCTCAACCGCCACTGTTTGATCAAGGCTTTGTCCGTCATATTTTACGGGTCCGCTCTGAGTGATGTAGCCAGGCTGAATCAGAATGAGGCCTGCGAAAAGGTCAAGAGTCAAGCGAGAGCTATGAATATCTTTTGCCTGTGTTTGCCGAAATGACGCAGGTTGATATTTGAGTTTTTTTTCTTACCCTGAAAAATGACTGGTACCAGTCAAGAAGACGGTACATAAAACCTGCACAAGCTAGTTTCTTTCATAAAGCAGTAGATTAATAAAGAGTAACTGAAGGACTTTATTATTTCACACAAAGGCTAGCAGCCTTTTTAGCAGAGAGGAAAAACAATGTCTACATCCTGTTGGAGTAAAAGCACTTAAGAGTAAAAGCACTTCATTCAGCCTTGAACTTCAGGAAATTGACTGTGATGTAAGTCTAAATCATACATAGAGCTCCTGAGGCTGGGAGCGTTCATTGGTACCTACACGTGTCCGAACGCAAAACTGAATCTTGACGAGCTCCGACTGACTTGAGTCAGAGTCGGAGGGTGGGTGGGGGTCTGATCGGGCTTTAATTGAATTTGAGGTGTGTGATCAAAGCGCCCTTAGCAGTTGTGATAACCTCCGGGAGAAAATAAAATCTCGTCTGAGGCCGGGAAAGATTACATCGCTCCGCTTTTGCCGGGGCGGAGGCCATTAAGCTTGTCTGCTTGGCATTCATCCCGAGACCGGATCATGTCGGATATAACCTAACGTGCATCATGAAGGAGGGGAAGTTGTTTGGGAAATATATTTTAGGAAGTGTCGACGTAACTCGATGGAGCATCGAGTGGGGGTTCACTAGCATTAACAGGTAAAGCGATGCAATCAATGAGTCTACTGATGTGGACTCCATGCAGGCAAACGGGCGGACAACCTTTTTACAGGTCTTTAGACATACCCCCTCCTTGAGTTCAGTTGTGACAGTTGTCTCTGTTACCTCAACGTAAGAGTAATTAGAAAAACACTACAACTTTCTCTTTTGTGAACCAACATGTGAACCACGAACGGCGTTTGCTATACTGGAATTTTATGACCGCCTTGTGCTTTTCAGATTTGCAATGGGATTCCAATGCCTTGAAACCCAATGTTTTAATTTTTTTTTGCGCAAAACGCAATCAACTTCATACGAGTTTCCCGCCACTGGCTTCAACAATGCGTTGAACTGTACGTTCTCAAGTGCAAGTGCACGCGAACAGCAAAACCTGCTTGTGTTCGATAAATTCTGACCAGGTAGCGTAGGTTGCTACGCTTTGTAGTTACGTTATAGTATCCTCAAAAAATCGAAACATTTGAAAGGGAGACTAAAATTTAGAGAGACAGCGAAAACGAAAAGTGGTATCTACTATTGGGCAAAATTTTGCCATGTGGCATTTTTTTTGGTATGTGACAAAACGGATTTTGACATGTGGCATTTTTTTGTGGTATGTGGCATTTTTATTATGTGCCAAAATGGATTTTGGCATGTGGAATTTGTTTTGGTGTGTGGCAAAATGGATTTTGCCATGTGGCATTTTTTTGGTATGTGGGAAAATTGATTTTGCCATGTGGCAAAATGGATTTTGGCATGTGGAATTTTGTGGGCTATATAGCATTTTTATTTGTTAAGTGGCAAAATGAATTTTGGCATGTGGCATTTGTTTTAGTGTGAGGCAAAATGGATTTTGCCATGTGGCAGTTTTTGGGGTATGTGTCAAAATGGATTTTGCCGTGTGGCATTTTTTTTTTTTTTTTTTTTTTTTGGTATGTGGCGAAATGGATTTTGGCATGTGGCATATTTTTGGGCATGTGGCATTTTTGGGTATGTGGCAAAATGGATTTTGGATTTTGGCCTTTGGCATTTTTTTGTGGTATGTGGTATTTGTTATGTGGCAAAATGGATTTTGGCATGTGACATTTGTAATGGTGTGTGGCAAAATGGAATTTGCCATGTGATATTTTTTTGGGGGGGTATGTGTCAAAATGGATTTTGCCATGTGGCTTTTTTTTTTTTGGTATGTGAAAAAATGGATTTTGGCATGTGGCATATTTTTGGGCATGTGGAATTTTTGGGTATGTGGCAAAATGGATTTTGGCATGTGGCATTTGTTTTGGTGTGTGGCATTTTTTGAGGGGGCGGGGGCGGGGGGGGGGGGGGGTGGTATGTGTGCCAAAACGGATTTTTGGTATGTGGCATTTTTATTTGGTATATGGCATTTTTTCTTTTTTTTTGCCACATACCAAAATCCATTTTGCCACATACTAAAAAAAATGCCACATGCCAAAATCCATTTTGCCACATAACAAACAAAATAATGCCACTTTTCATTCTCGGCCCTGCTGAAAATGTATGCATGTTCTAAATAAAAGTAAGGTTATTATTAGAACCTTTCCAAATTGAATTTAAGACCTTATATGAACATTTAAATGCCTTAATTTCAAATTATTTGATTTAAGGCTTTTCTAGACTTTTTAAGACACCGCGTATACCCTGGAGATTTAGCGGGTATTTTGGGGTCCTTAAAGGGTTAATTCAAATTTACGCAGACATTCGGGTTACGTCGCCAGCGTAGTAACGGAACTTGTTCGTAACCCAGGGACTACCAGTATTTTCTAACAACTGTTGGCATGTTTTGTGACGTTATTTCACATGTGGAAAAAGTCCCACAGACCTCCTCAGATTTCAGAATGACAATAACATCTTGACAAGGGTGTCTAATTAAAGAGTGTGACAGTGATGTGAAACAACTTGATAGCAACAGTTCAGTCAGGTTACGTTGTGCTATTCCTGTCGATTGTCGCACCTTGACTGGTGAAAAGTTGCTTTTCTCAGCTTCATGTAGGGAAGATGTTATACTGTATTGTGGTTCATTCTCCATGCCACTTGTAGTACACAGGCTCCCTCTAGTGTTATACGATATATATGCGTTCAGATACACAATCCCTGACCTGAAAACTATTGAGTACATTAAAAAAATTGTTTTTTCAACCATTTATTTTCTAAATTCCATCTGCAGAAACTGTGGCCATAGGATATTTGATTGGTTCTCCTTGATGTGATGTTTCCGAATAACGACTCTACCGCATCTGATGTCGAAAGCTTTATTTTGAGCAGTAAACGCAGTCCTGAAAGAGATGTTATTTTTTTCCTTTCGGCCCGCACGGAAGAAAAGATTATGGCTCAGGGAAAAAAAACAGCATATTACAGACGGTATTCTGGTGTGAGTGTATATGGGGGGTGCAGATGTGTATGTGTGTGTGAGTGAACAGGCTTCCTGTGAAGATAACAAGCACGTGAACATTTGCGAGCGGAGTGACTCTCCGCCATCTCCACCGGGGAGACGACGTCGCATTTCTGATCCGTCACGTACGCCCGCAGCGAACGCAAAAGTTGCGCTCGGAGTTCCATATTGAGCTGGCGGGAATTAGCCGCGCTGAATTCGCGAGAGATTAACGAGGCGCTCTCGTGCACGTCGGCTCGCCTGCGCCCCCCTCCCCACCTTTCTTCCCATTCAACATTAGATCTCGATTCAAGCCTTTTAAGCTCCGGCACTTGTTTTTCTTGGGCCGTTGACTGCATTCACACTTAGGTTGCTGACAAATACACAAATGCACATGATTCGATGCACTTTAAAGCATTCATTGAGTGGGGCGGTCAATATTTTCCCTGAGCCGTAAGTCACGTGAGCGTATGGGTGTGTGTGTACGGTTAATGAGGGCGGGTGGAGCGCGAAGCCCTGAGGGCCCTTCCTGGAGCGCTACTACTCTACTTGGGCAGCAGGATGATTAATGGAATGTAAATGATGGATTATTGAACACGGAGCTGATAATGTTGGGGGTCGTAGGTAGTAGTAGTAGGTTTGGATGAGGGTATGTTTCAAAACTACAACCTTCTAACCCTCAAGCTAACAAATATGAGTGGAGTAATTTGCCCATTTGACATTATATAGGAAGACTTCAATAGATAAATTGGGTGGCGCCATCTTTGATATTTTCTGCTACTGACCTCCGGTTTATACAGAACAACATGAAGTGTGGTTGAAGTAAGCAGTTTGTAGACAAAGTTAAAACTGCAAAATCAAACCAGAGGAACCCACGGAATCTCAAAATGGATTCAGCACGACATAGATGAGTCTCTGGGACTTTCTGGACTGTGCGTGAACTCCTGGAAGCGTCTATATATGTATTGGAAGTAGAATTTTTTTGATTAGCGACCAGCTAGAAGCTACAAAGCGCCAATGTGGATTTACCTCGCCGTACACCAGCCACTTGAGTCACCAAAATGAATCGAAATTACAAATAATATAGTCCTGTGCGGCTTATTTGTTGATTTATTTGGGTTGCTAGGTAGCACTTTATTTGAAAGTGTCGTCATAAGACCGTCATAATTATGACATGACACTATCATGGGCATTACTGAATGCTTATGACAGATGCGATTACCCTAATTTTCGGACTATAAGCCGCTACTTTTTTCTCTCACTTTGAATCCTGCGGCTTATAGTCCAGTGCGGCTTATTCGTTGATTTATTTGAGTTAATAAATAGGACTTTATTTGACAGCGGCGTCATAAGACTGCCATAAGACCGCCATAATTAGGACATGACACTAACATGAGCATTAATAAATGCTTATGACAGATGTCAATAAGTGTCATCTGGCAAATTATATCACCAACTCCATTTATGTCAATCCTGGATCTTTTACATCCTTTCAAAGTGAGATAATTTGACATCTGTCATAACCATTCATTAAAGCTCATGGCAGTGTCATGTCATAATAATGATGGTTTTATGAAAGTCTTATAGCGCCACTGTCAAATAAAGTAGCTAACTAGCAATTAATGAAACAACTGGAACAGTAACTGAAGAAATAATTAACACAGAACATGAATTTTGATATTTACATATGCAGAGCTGCAATGCATGCTAAGAGGCATGTTGGACGACAACAATGTTGACAGCAGGTGGTGGCAGAGGTTGACTATCTCCCCCAAGTGGCCAGTGATGGCAAAATGATGTTTCTTGAATTAATGAAGCTTTGGAGCCAGTGGTTCATTTGGTTTTATGACAGAATTATGGTGCCGCTGTCAAATAAAGTGTTACCGGTTAATATCTTTTGGTGTAAAGATCACATTCTACATTAAGCACAGCTGCGGCTTATAGTCCAGTGCTGCTTATCTATGAACAAATGCCTTTTTCATGTCAAATTTGGTGGGTGGCGGCTTATAGTCAGTTGCGCCTTATAGTCCAGAAATTACGGTAAGTATCATCCGGCAAATTATGTCACCATCTCCATCTCCTCTGATCTTTAACATCCATTCAAAAGTGAGATGCTCATAATTATGATTGTCTAATGACAGTCTTGTGGCGCCACTGTCAAATAAAGTGTTACCAAATACCACAACTAGCAATTAATGAAACAACCGGAACAGTAACTGAAGTAATAATTAGTACAGAACATGAATTTTGATTGTTATTTACATCTGTAGTGCTAAAATAGATGCTATCGTGACAAATAACTGTCTTGTGCTAAATGGAATATGAAATATTAAAAATGCATTTATTCAGTACGACATGGCAAAATTACTCCATAATGGTCAAAACTGTCGATTTCACCTTTACTGTTGCACCTCCCGAACGATATTTTATGCCACCGTAGTTAGTCAGGCTTTTGTCATTTCCCTGCCCCGGCTTCGGAGAATGTAAACAAACCAAGAGGCATGACAGGTAGCCGACATGCTAACCCAAAAGGAGTGACGTCTCAGTCTTATTTTCGCTTTTTGAAGCGAAAAATCACACAAAACTAGCCCGGATCATATCACACGGCGGCGGGGTTGTTGATTGCTTTCGTCGATCGGCAACCCGCCCGGCGGCGAGCAAGTTAGAGCTTGTCGTTCCCCTGCTGCGGGAAGAGGGCTCGTTTGCCGGGAAGCAGCTGGACAATGACCGCCGGACAAACCGGCTGACGTCGAAGGAGCGCGTATCTGCCACATGGTCAACACGAATATGGCGTAAAATAATGCTTTAATCAACGCTGAAGACAAATAGTGAACAGCAGTGCAGTTTTTGTCAGCTAACATGGCAGGATGTGCCTGAGGAGAACTTTTCTCTATGTCACTCCATGATCAAACTTAAGTAAATAGTCCTTTATCTAAAGAAAGTTTGTAGTGTTTACTTTATAATCGCTGTATTCGCGGCCATTTTTAACACAAAGTTGCAATTTCTGACGGCGTTGAAAATTTGACGGATCACCGGACACACGAAGAGGGCAATAAGCCGAGTCTAGAGGAAAGTGTGACAAGCCGCTGGTCGTCGGCAGAGTGGCATTCTTGGTGGACAATTAGCCACAAAATTCAAGCCACCTCCGTATTAAAACGTGTGCCATGATCCCAATATTTGACATAATATTAAATACGATTTTTACTCACTTCCTCGTAAGTCCAATGGTCCCACAGGAGTATGGGTTGGTTTTGGCCAATATCCACGTCGTTGGGAACCTTTTGAAACCCAAAAAGACTCACACGCCTCTCCTTGGTGCAGCAACAATTTTCTGCATCACATTTGGCTGGCGTGATGCGAAAAATAAACGAATTAATCCGCAAAATCAGCTGAATCCGCAGTACATCTGCATGCTATAAAGCAATGCTGTATTGTGAGATGCTGACCCAGGTGACGTGACCTTCCCATTCCTCCTCAAAACAGGAAGTTAAACATGCTTTTTGGTGTCATACGCACTTTAAAGGCCCGGCTGTGAATGCTCACGTTTCAATGCCGCGGCAGCCCACCGGTTAAATTGCTATGAAGAGAAGTGAAAAACATTGTTTTTAAGTCAATAATTGGAAGCGAAAATGAGAGCGGCATTTCAATCCCTGGCGGGATAATCACGTCTAATTTTGTTTTCGTCTTTCCACTGTTATTCACTTACAGATTCATCAAGAGTCCAAAAACTGAGTGAGTGGAAAACCTCTGCTTATTGTCTCGTTCAATAGCGGTGCATTAAGTCAGCGCTCGCTAATTAATTTCCGTCAGAGAGCCACTCTCAGACTCGATAGTCAATGAGGAAAGGCTATATGCTGGGTACCACGTGGCCTTGGAACGCTAAGTGGCTCGAGTAATAACCAAAGCTGGCTAAATGGAAGATGGAAATGTTGCATATTAAACAATGCGCGGTCAGATGGTGTGTGGCGCTTTGTTACCAGGGTATCACAAGTTGACTTGGCGATTGACGGTGATGGATGAACCGGATCTGCTCTAAAAATGAACTGAAATGAACATCTACCATAATTTTCACACTACAAGGCGCACAACAAGTTGACACCCACCAAATTTGACACGAAAACAGCATTTGTTCATAGATAAGCCGCACTGGACTATAAGCCGCAGCGGTCTTCATTGTATTCTGGGATATTTAAACCAAAAGATATTGACCAATAACACTTTATTTGACAGTGGCATCATAAGACTGCCGTAAGACCAATTGAACCACCATGAAGCTTCATTGCTTCAAGAAGCTTCATCTGGCCATCACTGCACCCTTGGGGGAGACAGTCAACTTCTGCTGCCACCTGCTGTCAGCACTGTTGTCGTCCAATATGCCTCCTAGCATGCACTGCAGCACTACAGATGTAAATAACAATCAAGATTGATGTTCTGTGCTAATTATTTCTTCAGTTACTGTTCCAGTTGTTTCATTCATTGCTAGTTGTGGTATTTAGTAACACTTTATTTTACAATGCATACACTTCATAGTATATTCACGGGGCACGGGGCCGATTCATAGGGGGTCTACCTCCCTGAAAGCTTACCGAGTGGAAACAGAGACCTTTTTACGTTGGAAATTCTTGTAAATAAATGCTTGAATCCCTGAATTCTTCATAGATATGAAACAAAACAGTCTTGATTCTTGGTTTAAAGCAAAAAAAAAACCAGACAAAAAAAAACGGGCAGTTAGCGTTTGTTTTACATAAATATGTCAAATAAGATGCTAGTCTTTTAGGCAATGTGGTGTCACCTTATCACAACAAAGAGCTTTTTACGATAAAAAAATTCTTGTGAAGAAATGCTTAAATCCCTGAATTCTTTATAGATATAAATGTAAAACAGCCTCGATTCTTGGTTAAAAGCATAAAAATAGAGCAGTTAGCATTCATTTTACGTAAATATGTCAAATGTGATGCTCTTCTTTTAGCCAATGTGGCGTCACCTTATCTCAACAAAGAGCTTTTTACGAAGAAAATTCTTGTATTTGAATGAGTGTATTCAGATTTGAAAGACTAATAGAGAGATTCATATAAGACACTTTTGAAAATTTTGAAAATTCTTGTGAATAAATGCTTAAATCCTTGAATTCTTTATAGATATGAAAGTAAAACAGTCTCGATTCTTAGTGAAAAGCAAAAAACGGGGCAGTTAGCGTTTATTTAACGTAAATATGTTGAATGCAATACTAGTCTTTAAGACAATGTGGCGCCGCCTTATCACAACAAAGAGCTTTTAATGATGAAAATTCTTGTGAATAAATGCTTAAATCCCTGAATTCTTTATGGATATTAACGTAAAACAGTCTCGATTCATGGTGAAAAGCAAAAAACGGGGCAGTTAGCATTTATTTAACGTAAAGATGTTAAATTTGATACTAGTCTTTGAGCCAATGTGGTGCTGCCTTATCACAACGAAGAGCTTTTTACGATGAAAATTCTTGTGAATAAATGCTTAGATCCCTGTATTCTTTATAGATACGAACATAATACAGTCTGAATTCTTGGTTAAAAGCAAAAAACGGGGCAGTTAGCATTTATTTTCTGTAAATATGTTGAATGTGATACTACTCTTTGAGCCAATGTGGCGCCGCCTTTCACAACAAAGAGCTTTTTATGATGATAATTCTTGTGAATAAATACTTAAAATCCTGAATTCTTTATAGATATGGACGTAAACCAGTCCCAATTCGTGGTTAAAAGCAAAAAAAACCAAAAAAAAAAAAAAAACGTGCAGTTAGCGTTTATTTTATGTAATTATGTCGAAGTTTAATGCTATTCTGTTCATGAATGTAGCTTAAGGCGCCCAGATGTAAACAGAGCTTTTCCTGTGAAAATTAATGTGAATAATGCTTAAATCCCCAAATTCTTTATAGATATGGACGTAAAACAGTCCCGATTAATAGCAAAAAAAAACAAAAAAAAAACGCAGATAGCGTTTATTTTATGTAATTATGTCAAAGTACAATGCGAATCTGTTACTGAATGTAGCTTGAAGCCCCCCTGTTGTAAACATAAATTTTCCAGTGAAACTTCTTGTGAATAAATGCCTAAATCTTTGAATTCTTTATAAATATGAATGTAAATTAGTCTCATGTCTTTGTTTAAACAAAAAAAAAAAACAGCAGTTAGCATTTATTTTATGTAATTATGTCGAAGTACAATGCTAATCTGTTACTGAATGTAGCTTGAAGCCCCCCTGTTGTAAACATAAATTTTCCAGCGAAAATTCTTGTGAATAAATGCTTAAAGCTCTGAATTCTTTATAAATATGAATGTAAAATAGTCTCGTTTCTTGGTTTAAACAAAAACAAAACAAAACAAAAAAAAGCAGCAGTTAGCGTTTATTTTATGTAATTATGTCAAAGTACAATGCTAATCTGTTACTGAATGTAGCTTGAAGCCCCCCTGTTGTAAACATAAATTTTCCAGTGAAAATTCTTGTGAATAAATGCCTAAATCTTTGAATTATTTATAAATATGAATGTAAATTAGTCTCGTTTCTTTGTTTAAACAAAAACAAAAAACAAAAAAAAACAGCAGTTAGCGTTTATTTTATGTAATTATGTCAAAGTACAATGCTAATCTGTTACTGAATGTAGCTTGAAGCCCCCCGTTGTAAACATAAATTTTCCAGTGAAAATTCTTGTGAATAAATGCTTAAATCTCTGAATTCTTTATAAATATGAATGTAAAATAGTCTCGTTTCTTGGTTTAAACAAAAACAAAAACAAAAAAACAGCAGTTAGCATTTATTTTATGTAAATATGTCGAAGTACAATGCTATTCTGTTCGTGAATGTAGCGAGAAGCCCCTTAATGTAAACAGCGCTTTTGCGGTGAAAATTCTTGTGAATAAATGCTTAAACCCCTGAATTCTACATAGATATGGACGTGAAACACTCCCGATTCTTGGTTAAAAGCAAAAGAAACCGTGCAGGTACCATTTATTTTATGTAAATAAGTCGAATGTACGGCTCATCTTTAAGTTCACTGTGGCGCCGCCTTACCACAAGTCAGCACCAAAGAGCTTTTTACATTGAAATTCTTGTGAATAAATGCTTAAATCCCTGAATTCCTTTTAGATATGGACGTAAAACACTCTGGATTCTTGGTTAAAAAGAAAAAAAACACTGGAAGTTGGAATTTACGTAAATATATCGAAGAATGATGCTGGTATGTTCGCTCTTTGTTATGATAACGGGGCTGCCACAGTGGCTTTTTCCATTGAAAATTCTTGTGAATAAAAGCTTAAATCACTGAATTCTTTTTAGATATGGGCGTAAAACTCGATTCTTGGTTAAAAGCAAAAATTGCGCAGTTGGCAGTTATTTCATGTTAATATTGCGAGGTATGGAGCGGCTAATTTTTATCCAATTGATTTTTTTCACAACGTTTCAAAATGCGTGCATGGTATGAACAATATAATAATTACCTTGAATCCTCGAACAAATCACTCCTGAGACAATCCCTCTTGTTAGTATGCAGTCCAGCTTTCATACTTTTTGAATGTAAACCCAGCATGTAGCTCAAAAGCATGTATGAGAGTTTCACTCCCACCGACTTCTAATAAATGAAGCTGAATCACACAGTCCCCTACGGGCAGGCGGGGCGCAGAGAATGACTTTCCAGTCAAGTATTTTGATGTCTATAGTACAACTTTCGTTCTTTTTCAACCTAAATCCTGCATTAGATCGCTGCGTGCGTGTGTTTGAGAATAACGCTACTTGATGCTTGGTGTGGGCAGGCCCACTACCCGAAGGCGTGGCGCAGTGTCACCGCCTCTTGTCCCGTCATTATATTATAAAGTCTATGGACAGTGGCATCATAAGACTGTCATAACACCATCTTAATTATGACATAACACTGCCATGAGCATTACTGAATGCTTATAACAGATGTCATTTAGTGTTATCCAGCAAATTATCTCACTTTTGAATGGATGTAAAAGAGCCGAGCTGAACATAAATGGAGTTAGTGACATAATTTGCCAGATGACACTTAACTCATTCACTCCCAGCCATTTCCACCAGAGCAAGGCCCTTCGCTCCCGGCCGTTTTACTGGATTTTGACTGATTTTGCAAGGCCCACAGAAAATTCTGTTCTATTGCTATACAACATGGAACCCACCAAAAGAAAGATTACTCTTTTCCTTCAGCAGGAAAAAAACAAGTTCATATCTTTTTCCATTCTTTAGAAATCAGCATTAGAAAATAGCTTAGTTTGAGCAATTTTCCAATTCCTGATTAAAAAAAAGGAGAAATTGAGCTTTTAGTAAAAGCATACATTTCAGACATAACTTTAACACAGCTATTATTTGCTTTAGTTACATCCCAAACATCTGAATAATGTCTTTTTTACAAAATGACATAAACAACAAGACAAATAGAGCTTTTTATAGCAAAGTAACAATTTATTGACACATAACTAACTGAGATGACGCTGTTGTGGCCGCGACAGCCGGGTTAACTTTTCCCTCATCGCCGCCTGTCTGATAAAGAAGGATTTTTAAAATTCTCTGCGGGGTCTGCTCTGCAAGCAGCACGGACTCAACGGCATCAACTGCTGCACTGGTGGTCGCTGTCGTTCTGCTCGGTTGTCCAGCGCCTGGCATCCAAGTGGCCCGGCCGTTCGTTGCCGTTGAATCGGGTTGCGGGTCTTACCAAATGCGCTACTGCCCTCCAATGGCCAGTTTTATTGCTTTAAAATGGATTTTCAGCTTTGTGCTTTGGAGCTAAATTGAATCAGAACCCAGAGATGTCTCTTGTAAAAAAAAAAAAAAAACAAACGTAAAAGACGTATGAATACTAGGGTTGTTCCGATCATGTTTTTTTGCTCCCGATCCGATCCTGATCGTTTTAGTTTGAGTATCTGCCGATCCCGATATTCCCGATCCGATTGCTTTTTTTTTGCTCCCGATTCAATTCCAATCATTCCCGATAATTTTTCCCGATCATATACATTTTTGCAATGCATTAAGAAAAAAATGAATAAAACTCGGACGAATATATACATTCAACATACAGTACATAAGTACTGTATTTGTTTATTATGACAATAAATCTTCAAGATGGCATTTACATTATTAACATTCTTTCTGTGAGAGGGATCCATGGATAGAAAGACTTGTAATTCTTAAAGGATAAATGTGACTTTGTATATTGTGACTAAATATTTCCATCTAGTGTATTTGTTGAGCTTTCAGTAAATGATACTGAAGCCATTTAACTGTTCTGCCCAAATGCATGATGGGAAGTGCAACCATGACTGTGCGTAGTGGCACCAATTGACATATCTTCTCTGCGTTGGGAAGTAACATAGGGTGTTAAGGAAAAGACCAACCACTACCGTTTTTCCCCACATTGCTTCCCACGATTTTTCTACTTGCTGAGAGAGGGATTTTAAGGCTTTAGCCAATTAAAAAAGGCTCCAATGACTGCCAAAATTCTCTCTACTCATTTTACGCTGCCTGTTAGCTCTATATATAGTTAAAACGGCGCCATTATTGATTGAACGCGACAATGCGTGAGTGGGTCGTGCAGCGCATGCGTTAATTGCATTAAATATTTTAACGTGATTAATTTTTTTAAAAATTAATTACCGCCGTTTATGCGATACTCTGGATAAATGTAAGACATTTTGTCTGTAACGTTAAATACAAGTAGAAAACGATTTAATTAAAAAATATATATATATATTAAAAAAGGCATGTCCGATATTTTTTTGCCGAGTCCAATACTTTGAAAATGACGTGATCGGACCCGATCGATCGGGACATCTTTAATAAATACGTCTTTGGGACACTGAAACAATTAGAAATAGAATGTATTGATACATATTTGGGAGCAAATGAGTTAATGACATCTGTGATAAGCATTCATTTATGCCTATGATAGTGTCTTTTGGCTGTGTTATGACACCACCGTCAAATAAAGTGTTGCCTATTAACCCAAATAAATCAACAAATAAGCCGCAGGATTCAAAATGAGGGGGAAAAGTAGCATTTTATAATCCAAAAATTACGGTAATTGCTAGGGTTGTTCCGATCATGTTTTATTGCTCACGATCCGATCCCGATCGTTTTAGTTTAAGTATCTGCCGATCCCGATATTTCCCGATGCGATTGCTTTTTTTGCTCCCGATTCAATTCCAATCATTCCCGATAATTTTTCCCGATCATATATGTACATTTTGGCAATGCATTAAGAAAAAAATGAATAAAACTCGGACGAATATATACATTCAACATACAGTACATAAGTACTGTATTTGTTTATTATGACAATAAATCTTCAAGATGGCATTTACATTATTAACATTCTTTCTGTGAGAGGGATCCACGGATAGAAAGACTTGACTTTGTATATTGTGACTAAATATTGCCATCTAGTGTATTTGTTGAGCTTTCAGTAAATGATACTGTAGCCATGCCCAAATGCATGATGGGAAGTGGAACCATGACTGTGCGTAGTGCTACCAATTGATATATTTTCTCTGCGTTGGGAAATAACATAAGGAGTTAAGAAAAAGATCAATTGCTACTTTGCTTCCCCACATTGCTTCCCATATTTCTAATCGCATGGAGAGGGATTGTAAGGATTTAGCCAATTAAAAAAAGGCTCCAAAGGCTGCCAAAATTAACTCTACTCGTTTTACGCTGCCTTTTATCTGTCTATATAGGTAAAAGGGCGCCATTACAGATTGAGCGCGACAATGCGTGGGTGGGTCGTGCAGCGCATGCATTAATTGCGTTAAATATTTTAACATGATACATTTTTTAAAAAATTAATTACCGCCGTTATTGGGATAAATTTGATAACCCTACCTTAAGCCTAAACTAAAGACTCTGGATGAGTGTAACATATTATGTTTGTAACGTTAAATACAATTAGAAAACGATTTAATTGAAAAAACACATATATATATATATATATATATTAGGGCTGTCAAACGATAAAAAATTTTAATCGAGTTGATGACAGCTTAAAAATTAATTAATCGTAATTAATCGCAAATAATCGCAATTCAAACCATCTATAAAATATGCCATATTTTTCTGTAAATTATACATTCTGTAAAATAAATTGTTGGAATGGAAAGATAAGACACAAGATGGATATATACATTCAACATACGGTACATAAAGACTGTAGTGGGCATTTCACTCTACTGTCATTTAAATCTGTCTTGCTGTCCTCACTCCGAAGCGTCTACTTTTTCCAAAGCTAGACAACTAGTGAACGACGCCTTAATAATTAGACTTCTTCCTTTTTCATCTGATTTATTAATAAAATGGCCTCAAACCATTGTCCTCTTTAGACCGTCGTAAAACTACAAAAAGTACACAAGCATTGCATTAACAACAACGTTAGCTTAGCACGCTATACAGGTTTACTAAACATAAACAAAAAGAGTCTCATACAAAAAATCTAACATTTCGCTTACTAACATAATATGTACATTCTTTACAACAACCATACTTACGGACAAATCTTGTCCAAGGATCATATAAGCACAACATTATCAGCCCGAGACGTCGTGCAGCCATAATGAACTGGCAAGAAAACAAAAAACCATGTCGCAAAGTGACCACAAGAGTTCGCTGCTGGACAGCACAAAAAAGCCTTGCTGTAAAACTTACCAAAAGGCAGAATACTTTCTGAGCGGGACATGTGCGTTAATTGCGTCAAATATTTTAACGTGATTAATTAAAAAAATTAATTAACGCGCGTTAACGCGATAATTTTGACAGCCCTAATATATATATATATATATATATATATATATATATATATTTTAAAAAAGGCATGGCCGATATATTTTTGTCGATTCCGATACTTTGAAAATGACGTGATCGGCATCCCGATCGATCGGGACATCTTTAGTAATTGCAATTTTTCTGGACCGGAATGCGATTTCGATTCAGGATTATCTTCGAATGAAGCTTCAGTGCAACAAGCAACAGAATAAGACAAGCTAGAATGTCTTCATTGCCGAGTCAAACTTGGAGGGATGACCTTTTATTGATTTGTATATTTTTTTTCCTCTCTGTACAGCATGTTGCACATGTCTAGAATCCAGCTTGTTGCTGTTCTGACATTTCTAGAGTTGATCATTTCTAAGGCAAAAGACTGGAACAAAATACCTTTCGGAGGGAGAAGCGGGCTGCGTCGGACATGACTGGAAATGTGTCGCCGACAGCCAGGAAGGTGAAGTACTAATGATGACACTCGGTTGATAACCTCCTGACCGGGCGGCAGGCCTAAGACGCGGCCTCTCCCTGCCTGTCGGTTCCCCCGCGAGGTGACAGGCCCGCGAGCTAACGAGCACCGAGTGCGTGGGGCGCCGTAGCGAGCGGGAGATCGTCATTTCCGCGCAACAACAACAAAAAAATGGGGCTTATTATTCTGCAGAGTGCTACCCGGAGTGGAAAATTAGCTTCGGCGAAACCGTCGTCTCATGTTCCCGGCGACAATTTGCCGACGTGAAAGACGAGTTTGTAAATGAAAGTCTGGAAAAAGCAATCGTCTTCCGCGTTGACGGGAAGTGTCAGCCAACCCGGGTTGGTTCGCTCGCTTGTGAAGTGACACGTTTGTGCTGGAGATGCCGGCTTGTTTTCATCCCTTTAGCTGCTGGAGCAGAACAGAAGTTTTAGAGGAACTAGTTGCTTTTTGGATCTCCTTACAACCAGTGTTGTTTTTGGCAGCCCTTTTAATTTTTGTCTTAGTCATATTTTAGTCCTTTCGCGATGTCTTCGTCTACAGTCCCTGACAAAAGTCTTGTCGCTTATCCATTTTGTAGAAACAATTGCTAAAAACTAGAGCTGTCAAACGATTAAAAATTTTAATCGAGTTAATTACAGCTTAAAAATAATTAATCACAATTCAAACCATCTATAAATTATGCCATATTTTTCTGTAAATTATTGATGGAATGGAAAGATAAGACACAAGATGGATATATAAACTCAACATACTGTACATAAGGACGGTATTTGTTTATTATAACAATAAATCAACAAGATGACATTAACATTCTGTTAAAGCGATCCATGACCCTTTCGGACAAGATCGTAGATGACGCACAATTTAAACACGCTTAACCTAGCAAACGCAACAACAACTATGATCGGGGATTGCCACGAGATAACTTTCGGCTAACGTCGCTACCTTATACTGTTCATTCCACAACAGTTGGCAGCTATGCTGTGACAAAGTCATCAGTCATCTATCCAAAAATCACACTTACTTTTTGGCAAATCCTTGATCCTAAGCAGACCGGTTAAGGAAGCAGGCATCTTCGAAGTGTTTGCAGCAGAGAACACTACTCGATGATGGCGTGAAATTTATTCGCTTCGTGCGAACGAAAGAATTTACGTGCCATGCTATCCTTTGGCCACTTATACAACTTTTCGTTTGTTGAGAACAAAACATCGCCACGCACCGCCGTGGCATCTTACCGAGAAGCAATGCAACAAACAATACTGTTCTTTGGCGGACTTCCCTCGCACTTCCCGGTGTGACGTAATTTCCGAAGATTGCCGAAGAAAAGCTTTTTCGTTGTCAAGGGCGTTGCTATGGGTTAAGCAAAGAATCTGGAAGGGTTGCGTTAAAAAAATAACGAAAATATGCTTATAACTGTTTAGCCATTGATATTATTCAAAAACATGGTTGGCCAACCTTACTTCACATTTCCACTTTAAGGAAGGTGGCGATGTGCATAAAAACGCAGACACACATCTGATGGCTTTTGCTGGAACTTTTATTAACAATGGGGGACTCACAGCCACTCAACTCAGCGCTACCGCGCAACAACTCACAACAAATCCTGTCTCACCCCCTTACACTCGCCCACCTCTTCGTCTGTGCCAAATTGGTAAAGCCGGTCATATTGTAGGGGACAGCGGCCCCTTGGGGATGCTGATAACACAATGCTCCTCATTGAGCGTGAGGCTGCTCAAAAACTAGATTTCACTGATGGCATAAATGACTTTGCCGTCAAAAAATCTAGGTGCATCACTGTTTAAGGGCTTGATAACCCCAGGGATGTGGCGAGGGCAGGTCCAGGATGTTAAGTCAAACTGTATTTTTCCTTAGCTGGCAGGCATAGCACTCTCAGTTGTATTGTATTGTAGCCTACATGGGACAACTGATGGAAATTGTTTGTTTACATTGTGTCACATCACATTACGGTCTGTTAAATTTAACTGTCCATCTCAAATAGTTTGAAAATTTACACTCATTGCTTGCAAAGCGTTAAAGTACTGCGTACGTTGTTGTGACAAGCCGGTGGCAGGGTTGGGGTGGGGTGGCTGGGCCCTATAATTGTCTCTTGTCCATTAGCCCCTGCAAGTCTGTTGACAGCCCTGCATGCTACTACCTGCAATTTTCAGAAATTACAGCAAGCAACTAGCTAGCTATAGCCATATAGCTAGCCCTGACGTTTATCGAAAGCGTCCACAATGTACAATTGTGTGAAATGACATCAATTTAATGGATGACACGAGCGATCCCCGAGAGACCACATGCAACTTTTAACATCACCGAAGCGTTCAATCATTTTCTAACGTGATAATAGGCATGCAAATATAACCTTGAGTTCCCACTTGACATGACTGAGCTGTATTGATTAGCTTGGCCCTTTTTTTTTTTTTGACAAATCGTTCCTTCCCGTTGAGTGATGGACTGCGGGACACGTTTGAGCCGTGTGGGATGTCTGCCAACCTTTGCCGCCCCCACTGACAAGGCAGCTACTTAGTCTGAGAATGGCGGCGCTGTTAATGGCGACTATGATCAATGACCCCGAGGATCTGATAACACTAAAAGGGCCCACAAAATGATATTTGCCCAAGTAATTCGAACGGGGGAGACGGCGTATAGACCGGAGTCAAAGCAATGCTCACTTTGTAAACTCCTCTATCCAAGTCTACTGTACCACTTCTCTTCATTTTCAACAAGCACACAGTGACCTAATCTCTTTGTAATCCAGCCATCCCCATCCCCCAAGCCGTCTTTTATGCAGTTCCCAACAAATTCAATTGTACATCGTGATTGCTTTCATTGATTCCTACATTCCCCTCCGTCCCGCCGGACCGGCGTATATTCCGGATCGCTTTATTCCCCCTTCACACACCTCGCTGCTCTCTAATAACACCAACCCCTCTGGCGAGGAGCGCGAGGTTACCTGCGGAATCCGCCGGGATCGGACTAATATCAAGAAATTTGAACCGGCGTCAGCTGAAATCTCTGGACGAGTTTCATACTAATTAATGGGATGTTAGCCTTGTAGGGGTGGAGAAGGCTAGCCTTGCGGATACGCGATGGAAAAAATTGGTGCGAAACCTGCACGCAGGAGATGAGTGGTGAACAACGACCCCATGGGGATTGTGGCTTTAAGGCATCTTCTTTTCTTGGCAACTGATCTTCAGTGCATGTAATTAGACTGAGCCACAATGGTGCAGAGGGGCAGACTTTTCCCATCTAATACGATCAAAAATAGCCATTCGAGATAAGGAGGGGAATAGTTACTTTCTCGCAGACACCATATACAGTGCCTTGCAAAAGTATTCGGCCCCCTTGAATCTTGCAACCTTTCGCCACATTTCAGGCACATAAAGATATGAGATTTAATTTTTTTGTCAAGAATCAACAACAAGTGGGACACAATCGTGAAGTGGAACAACATTTATTGGATAATTTTAACTTTTTTAACAAATAAAAAACTGAAAAGTGGGGCGTGCAATATTATTCGGCCCCTTTACTTTCAGTACAGCAAACTCACTCCAGAAGTTCAGTGAGGATCTCTGAATGATCCAATGTTGTCCTAAATGAACGATGATGATAAATAGAATCCAGCTGTGTGTAATCAAGTCTCCGTATAAATGCACCTGCTCTGTGATAGTCTCAGGGTTCTGTTTAAAGTGCAGAGAGCATTATGAAAACCAAGGAACACACCAGGTAGGTCCGAGATACTGTTGTGGAGAAGTTTAAAGCCGGATTTGGATACAAAAAGATTTCCCAAGCTTTAAACATCTCAAGGAGCACTGTGCAAGCCATCATATTGAAATGGAAGGAGCATCAGACCACTGCAAATCTACCAAGACCCGGCCGTCCTTCCAAACTTTCTTCTCAAACAAGGAGAAAACTGATCAGAGATGCAGCCAAGAGGCCCATGATCACTCTGGATGAACTGCAGACATCTGCAGCTGAGGTGGGAGAGTCTGTCCATAGGACAACAATCAGTCGTACTCTGCACAAATCTGGCCTTTGTGGAAGAGTGGCAAGAAGAAAGCCATTTCTCAAAGATATCCATTAAAAGTCTCGTTTAAAGTTTGCCACAAGCCACCTGGGAGACACACCAAACATGTGGAAGAAGGTGCTCTGGTCAGATGAAACCAAAATTGAACTTTTTGGCCACAATGCAAAACGAAATGTTTGGCGTAAAAGCAACACAGCTCATCACCCTGAACACACCATCCCCACTGTCAAACATAGTGGTGGCAGCATCACGGTTTGGGCCTGCTTTTCTTCAGCAGGGACAGGGAAGATGGTTAAAATTGTCGGGAAGATGGATGCAGCCAAATACAGGAACATTCTGGAAGAAAACCTGTTGGTATCTGCACAAGACCTGAGACTGGGACGGAGATTTATCTTCCAACAGGACAATGATCCAAAACATAAAGCCAAATCTACAATGGAATGGTTCAAAAATAAACGTATCCAGGTGTTAGAATGGCCAAGTCAAAGTCCAGACCTGAATCCAATCTAGAATCTGTGGAAAGAGCTGAAGACTGCTGTTCACAAACACTCTCCAGCCAACCTCACTGAGCTTGAGCTGTTTTGCAAGGAAGAATGGGCAAGAATGTCAGTCTCTCGATGTGCAAAACTGATAGAAACATACCCCAAGCGACTTGCAGCTGTAATTGGAGCAAAAGGTGGCGCTACAAAGTATTAACGCAAGGGGGCCGAATAATATTGCACGCCCCACTTTTCAGTTTTTTATTTGTTAAAAAAGTTTAACTTATCCAATAAATTTTGTTCCACTTCACGATTGTGTCCCACTTGTTGTTGATTCTTGACAAAAAATTTAAAATTTTATATCTTTGTTTGAAGCCTGAAATGTGGCGAAAGGTTGCAAAGTTCAAGGGGGCCGAATACTTTCGCAAGGCACTGTAACTCTTTGCATTAGTCGAACACATTCATTATAGTAAAGCATTTAACCATAGTGGAGGCAGACTTCACTCCATGCCCTTTGACACAGTGAAGTGGACTAGCTTATCAGCCCTCGCCTGATAGGCGAAGAAAAAACGTCATCAGTGCTGCGGTGGGGTCAGGACGCTCTTGCCAAAACAGCAACTTGATAGCACGGGGCCCTTGGACGTCAAGACCTGCGTCGGTTGCCGGGGAAACCACGTCCCAGCCACGAAGGATGACACACAAACTTGACCACACAAACCTGCCACAGAGGGATGATACCAATACAACACCCAGCCACGCCTTCCGCCCAGCCCACTCCACTGCAGCTTTCAAAAGACTGAACATTTAGCTAACAACTGTCGCTTCTCGGGAACATTTCTATGTTGCCGTTGTTTTGCCGACCCTGGATCCAGCATTGTATCTCCGTCTGGTTTGCCTTGTTTTTTGACCACTGTCAACGAATAAATTGTCAACCTGTTTTCGGTGAGCCTTCTTCAAACTTTTGGAGCCAGTGCAAAGGGTTAACACCAGAGTTAACGCACGGAATTTTGGCCCCCTCCCGGTTGACTTACGGAAGCGGTGCCAGCGGAACACCATTTTTGTTCGGCTGTAATTGTTTCCGCGGCTTGGCCGGGGGGCCGAATTCCTTCACTACGTTAGAGCTGAACACCGTATGTACGGTTGGTGGCCAGAAATGGTACTGCAACCAGCAACAAAATATTAAATACGAGCACTACATCCCTTTTCCCGTTGGGTTTCTAGACATGCGCTTCACAATGCAAATCAAGCTGCGACGAAAGAACATCCAGTGGAAAGTGACGGGTCCTGTGTTGCGTTGCAATGAGAAAAGTTTACAGTTATCTCCATTGGGTATCCTTGACCCATTTCTGATTTTCTTGACTCATTTGTGATTCGTAACGAGTTTGGTGCTGGATGATATCCTTAATTCAGACGAGAGGTTGGCAAACTATTCCACAAACGGATTCTGTTCCAACCCTTCAAGAGGAAACCGTTTCACCAATTTGGTGTCTTGCAAGCGCAATCCGTTGATCGCAGTCAGGTGCTTCTTGTTTCAGCAGAAACCTCATTGGCTAAACTTTCTGGGCTGGATCAGTTGGAACAAAGACCAGGACCAACTACGGCCCTTGAGGGCCAGTTTTCCCACCCCTGATTCAGACTGTAAAAGTTTTAGCAGCCTTAGGCTACGTCTACACTAGGACAGATCATTTTCTCCAGGGTATTTTGCCGACTATTTCTATAGCTGTCCACACTTAGTTTAAGGTGCGTTCAAGGGCCTTCCCGCTTCTGCAAGGCACGCCTGCATTTGCGCAAACTACGCATGCGTAAAATGGAGAAGCCTCATGTTTTACGTCATCGCCCGCGCGGTTTACCTCTGAACCGGAAACTCATTCCTTGCCTGCGAAAAATTTCGAAATTACTACACCTTCTAGACTGTCATTATTTTGTGATCACTGTTTTTCTCGCGATCGCAATTGAACGCATTACGCAGGAGCGAGAGTGGAAGGAAGAACACGCTCGGCTTTTACGAGCAGTCGCCGTTTTGTGATTGAAATAAATCTTTGTAAAACAACGAAAGCCTGTCATCATTACTTGGGATGTTACAATCGATGCTCAGTTGCGCTCTCACCACTTAACAAATAGAAGCATGTGGTGTGGCACTGCGTATACAGTATCTCCTGGAAGCCACAACCAGGACTGCTTGTGCATAAAAGTGGCGATCCTGGAAGTGGCAACAGTTTTGACAGGCAGAAATGTCTTGGAAAAACAACTGATCGCACGCCTCTTTGACTGGGGGTACCACACAGGTCACTTTTTTGGGTTTAATTTTCCTCTACACATTTTCATATAGAGTACTCATGTTCGGTCGGCACTGAGTTGGGAGTGGACACCCCGCAGCTGGTTGATCGGAGACAACTTGGGAGACGAGCTCTGTAAAAAACGTTCATCACCACCTCATCCGCGATGGGAGGACCCCAAATGAATTAAAGCATTTTATTGAGACCGTAGTTTGAAGGTTCAAGAAAAATGTGTGAAAACAAAAGAGGAGCATGAATGCCACGTCCTGATTGTCCGCCTCCATTGTTTACGATGCTGTCATGCCGCACTGAAAAATAGCGACGGCATGACGCCCTTTCCTGAATATCCGAATGTTGTACGGCGACAGCAGTCCATATTAGGCGGCGCGTAGGCGGCGGGTAACATTACCCTTCTACATTATCCGTCTGACAACTAATCCGGATAATAGGCATACTAGTGTAGCCGACATGCCGTATAGTCAAACTAATTACACGTTTAAGGCCATTATCCGGGCTAGTGTAGACGTAGCCTAAGTTTCAGTAGCCTACAGATTACTGAAGTCCGGCCACCTGGAAGCAAAAACACAGAACTGATTTCGGAATTGGCTGATTGGTAGAAGGCGGGACAGCCGTCGAATACGTCATGAAAGCTTTTACAAGCTAATTATTGACTTTTAAAATAGGAACACTTTACCATTGAGAACCGTGTTAAGTATTTGCAAAACCATGATTGATATCGTTAATTCAGATCAGTGGTGGGCAAACTATTCCGCAGTGGGTGCGGGTTTCCGTTCTAACCCTTCAAGAGGAAAGCTTTTCACCAATCTGGTGTCTTGCAAGCGCAATCCATTGATCGCAGTCATGTGCTTCTTGTTTGAGCAGAAACTTCATTGGTTAAACTGTCTGTGCTGGATCAGTTGGAACAAAGACCAGGACCCACTACAGCACTTGAGGACCATTTGCCCGTCCCTGAGTCAGACTGTAAAAGTTGTAGCAGCCTTAGTTTCAGTAGCCAACAGATTACTGAAGTCTGGCAACCTGGATGCAAACACAGAACTTGATTTCGTAATTGACATATTGGGAGAAGGTGGGACAGCCTCCGTAAACATAATCAAAGCAATAACTTTTACAAGCTAAGCTGTTTGATATCGTTAATTCAGACCAGGGGAGGGCACACTATTCAGCAGTGGGTGCGGGTTTCTGTTCCAACCCTTCAAGACGAAAGCTTTTCACCAATCTGGTGTCTTGCAAGCACAATCCATTGATCGCAGTCAGGTGCTTCTTGTTTCAGCAGAAACCTCATTGGTTAAACTTTCTGTGCTGGATCAGTTGGAACAAAGACCAGGACCCACTACGGCACTTGAGGACCATTTGCCCGTCCCTGAGTCAGACTGTAAAAGTTGTAGCAGCCTTAGTTTCAGTAGCCTACAGAATGCTGAAGTCTGGCCACCAGGATGCAAACACAGAACTGGGGTGGGCAAACTGCTCCACAAAGGGTTGCAGTGGGTGCGGTGGGTGCGGGTTTCCGTTCCAACCCTTCAAAAGGAAACCTTTTCACCAATCTGGTGTCTTGCGAGGGCAGTCAGATCGCAGACAGGTGCTTTTTGTTTTAGCAGAAACCTCATTGGTTAAACTGTCTCTCCTGGATCAGTTGGAACAAAGACCAGGAACGGTTTGCCCAACCCTGATTCAGACTGTAAAAGTTGTAGCACCCTTAAGCTGCTTTTGCACTGTCGGAACTATCCGCAGTTCCTACAACAATTTGGGGGACGATGACGTCATTTTGCGTGTTCGCACATGTAAGAACTATGGACCATAAACTAGAGTTCCGAGATAAATTTTCGTTCCTACTCTGAGGTAAGAACTTGCCGCCATCAGAGCTCGATTACATAGGTATTTGGTGATTTTCTGAAATCCGCAGTTACTCCGCTTCCATCCTCATATGCCTCGAGGAGCCGCCATATTTGAAAAAAATTACACTGTACTAAATCGGTCTGCTTTTCCAGTCTCATTGTTAGACGCTGCATTCCTTTCAGACATGCAAAAATTGCCGTTGTGTCCGCGACGCTCTCCATTTTGCCGTTTTCCGTTCAGTTTTTGTGGATTTATACTACAGCGTCGCAGCAGTTTGTATCAGGCACAGTACCTATAACTACTGGAGAGGCTTATACTTATAGGAACTCAGTACTCAGGTTCCTACAGTCCGAATGCGGCTTAGTTTCAGTAGCTTAAAGATTATTGTCCTTCATAAACATCATAAAAGCTTTTTTATAAACCAAGAAAATAGGAACACTTTACCATTGAGAACCGCTTTAGAAGTATTTGCAAAAACATATTTCTTCAATGTCTATTGAAATATTAGGGCCTGCATTTCTTACATATGGCTCCTTTAAATAAAGAGTACAAATGGCATAAAACACAAAGCAGCGGTTGCCATGGGACCCGTCTCGCTTATCCTGGGTAGGATCAGTGGGTCCGTAAAATGAAAATATAGAACGTATTTCATTTAAAATGCTAGCTAGCTTTCTAGTTGCAGAAAGAGATTACAGAGTGCTTTTCAAGGGGCCCAAGGATGCTTAAGAGCACTGTGTGGGGGGGTTGTGTAACTAAAATGTATTCTTTGGTGACCAGATAGTGCTTGAAGATTTTTCTCTTCTAATGTCCATGGAAACGGCATCACTGATTTCAGTGAAGTTGCTAGAGGAGTATCTGAGAACGGAGAGCTTTCTGGAGGTGGCTCGACAGATGCAGTCGAGCCCTGGGCATAACATCGATGTCCAGTGATGTACGGCGAGGTGCATTCTACGGTGCGAGAAAATGAGCCCAGGGAGCTTTGTATTGATGAGCGGCAAAGGGGTGAGAAAAACATATAGGGGGCTCCGCCGCTGTGATGAAAGGAAGCAAGATGTGCAAGACGTCTGGAATAAGAACGCAGGCGCACGCTCCTTGTATCCATTCAGCGCTCCAGTTGATATTCAGCCCGCGAGGCAGAACTGGGCGAGTGAGCACCAATCCCCTTTTCCATCTCAGACGGCTGCAAATTAAACGCCGTGTCAAAGCTGACCATTCAAAAAAGCCCCAATCTGCTGCTCACGGGGTATAATGGAACAGCAAAGAGCTAGTACTCTGATTAACGTTTTCGGTGCTGATGTTGGACGTCCAATCATTTTATCACGGGAAGTTCACTTTTCAACTCCGAGACAGGTATCAACAAATAGCTCAAATGAGAGAAAAGAATCAGACTCAGCCAAGGATTGCCTGCTTCGAAGACTTTATAGATAAGCAAGATGTAGGTATCAAGGGTACAATGATGTCATCCAGACAAGCCTGTGACCACATAGAAGTACAAGGTGATAATACAAATCAAGCCTCTATATACTGAAGAAAGGGCATTGCTTACTATGAAACGATACCTTCTACGAAAACATAAGTGAAAGTTAATACTCCCACAGAAAAATATCCTGAGTTATGACCTTGGAAACTAGCTGTAGCTGGTACAAGAGGGAGTCAAATCAGATAAGACAGTTGACAGGAACCCATTGTAATATTTTCAAAGGAATATACAGTGGGGCAAATAAGTATTTAGTCAACCACTAATTTGCAAGTTCCACGGCTTGAAAATATTAGAGAGGCCTGTAATTGACAACAAAGAAAAAAAAAAAAAAAAAAAACAGAAAATCACATTGTTTGATTTTTAAAGAATTTATTTGCAAATCGTGGTGGAAAATAAGTGTTTTGTCAATACCAAAAGTTCATCTCAATCTTTGTTAGGTACCCTTTGTTGGCAATAACGGAGGCCAAACGTTTTCTGAAACTCTTCACAAGCTTTTCACTCACTGATGCCTGTATTTTGGCCCATTCCTCCATGCAGATCTCCTCTAGAGCAGTGATGTTTTGGGGCTGCCATTGGGCAACACGGACTTTCAACTCCATTTACAGATTTTCTATGGGGTTGAGATCTGGAGATTGGGTAGGCCACTCCAGGACCTTGAAATGCTTCTTACGAAGCCACTCCTTTGTTGCCATGGCTGTTTTTGGGATCATTGTCATGTTGAAAGACCTAGCCACGTCTCATCTTCAATGCCCTTGCTGATAGAAGGAGATTTTCACTCAAAATCTCCCGATACATGGCCCCATTCATTCTTTCTTTTACACAGATCAGTCGTCCTGGTCCCTTTGCAGAAAAACAGCCCCAAATTGGGATGTTTCCACCCCCATGCTTCACAGTTGGTATGGTGTTCTTCAGATGCAATTCAGTATTCTTTCTCCTCCAAACACGAGAACCTTTCTACCAAAAAGTTCTATTTTGGTTTCATCTGACCATAACACAGTCTCCCAGTCCTCTTCTGGATCATCCAAATGCTCTCTAGCGAACCGCAGACGGGCCTGGACTTGTACTGGCTTCAGCAGGGGGAGAGGTCTGGCAGTGCAGGATTTGAGTCCCTGGCGGCACATTGTGTTACTGATAGTAGCCTTTGTTACTGTGGTTCCAGCTCTCTGTAGGTCATTCACGAGGTCCTCCTCTGTGGTTCTGGGATTTTTGCTCACCGTTCTTGTTATCATTTTGACGCCACGGGGTGAGATCTTGCATGGAGCCCCAGATCGACGGAGATTAACAGTGGACTTGTATGTCTTCCATTTTCTAATAATTGCTCCCACGGTTGATTTCTTTACACCAAGCGTTTTACCTATTGCAGATTCAGTCTTCCCAGCCTGGTGCAGGTCTACAATTTTGTCTCTGGTGTCCTTCGACAGCTCTTTGGTCTTGGCCACAGTGGAGTTTGGAGTGTGACTGACTGACTGAAGTTGTGGACAGGTGTCTTTTATACCGATAATGAGTTAAAACAGGTGCCATTAATACAGGTGGAGCCTTGTTAGACCTCGTTAGATGAAGTTAGACCTCTTTGACAGCCAGAAATCTGGCTTGTTTTTAGGTGACCAAATACTTATTTTCCACTCTAATTTGGAAATAAATTATTCAAAAATCAAACAATGTGATTTTCAGTTTTTTTTTTTCTCCACATTCTGTCTTGCATGGTTGAGGTTGACAATTACAGGCCTCTCTAATCTTTTCAAGTCGGAGAACTTGCACAATTGGTGGTTGACTAAATACTTATTTGCCCCACTGTATATGCAACAACATGGATGGATACAGTCTCACAAATGACTATAGTTTCACAGCAGTTATGTGTTTCATAAGCATGAATAAAATATTCTTTGACAGCGTCCAATCTATTGGAAGTGGGAGGGCTGGCAGCGAGTGAACATTCTTTCATCAACAACCTACTGTTCTTACTCATTAGCTGCGACTGACGTTGATAAGACAAGCCTGTCATCATGAAGACTACAATTCTGTTGCTGTCAATGCCAGCCATTCCAAAAATGAGACTCCGCCTCATTTCAGATGAACATTTGTGCCTCCTGCGCTACTTTGGGAGTGAGCAAATCCGTGACGGTGACCTTGTTGGTTCCACTGTTGAGCTGAGTGGCCTGACATCCTCACAAAAACTCTGACCGTCTCACTTCCCCGTCTTCCTCCGGGTGATGTCTCCGGTTCAAAGCACACGGACAGCGGGGGGATATCAGTCGCGGGGAAAGGGGTGTGTTGGGGGGGCTTCATCTGCCGAGCACGCTCCAAAGGCGACCTTGAGCTGAGGGTTTGATTGAGGTGTTCAAAACCCGGCGTGGAAAAAAAGGATTGATAGAATCAAGCGCTCGGGATTACTTCACATTCCGCGCCGCACCCGGGCCTCTGGCCCGCAGATGGTGTTGCAAATGAAGTGTCGGCGCAACTTTGCTAGGAAAGATGAATGGAAATGAGAGAGCGACGGCGAGTCGCTGAAAGGGGACGGGAAGGAAAGGTGGAAAACTCTGAATGTTGTGCTCACTGAAGCACCGTGCAGACAATGAATACTGATGCCCGAGTTTGCCTTCAAACTTTGTACAGTAAGAGTTTTCGATCAGCCCGGCGTGGTGACCTAGCGGTGAGCTCGCCCGCCTCGCATCCCGGCTCTGGCGCCGCTGTACATCTTCCTTAAAGTATCTAACTAAGCAACCAGAATGGAGTGCGGCAATAACGCCGCTATATATCATTCCTGTAACATTATGGCGAATATATCGTGATCCAATGATCTGTCGACGCCACGTTACTGTCCGTAATTGAACCGTTAGTCATGCGCTCCACCTCATCCAATATCCATTAGCAGTCTTTCACTCAGAGTTCACGCTCTGAACGACAGTCGGCCAAATGAGAGGACGGACCGGTGCCTTGTTCATTTTGGTCACCACCGCAATGCCCGGGATGGAAAAGCAAGAGATCTACTGTTCTCTATGGGGAGAGATGTGATGGAATAGGACACGACATGCGTCGTGGAGCATTTCTAGTCTGCAGACAAAAGCGGTCAGGAAAGTTGACGCTCATGTGAGCTCAGTCAAGCAAAAGAAAAAGCAGAGTTGACAAAATTACAGTAAGTAAGACAGATATTTGAGTACTTCTGTGATTTTATCGTTTGTAGACGTCTGATCCATTTGAAGTGGAAGTGGGGATGTTCATTTGCTGTCAGACCTCCCTCTTCAAATGGATTTAACATCTAGCACAGTCAAGGGCAAAGGTTTCAGGTTTTGTCATGTTTGGTCATATTGTGTGTAGTTCTGCATAATATGTCGATATACATCACCAAAGCGCTGTTTCGTCATTTTACATGTCTATCGTCATTATGCCATAAATAGACCTGTTCTTGTAACGTACATTTTGGCCAGTAGCTCACGCCCAATATAGTGGGATGCCATATTCAACACTTGTACCACCAACTAGCCTCAAGTTGCCCCTAGTCACCAATCAATAGTTTAGCCAATTGGCTCATCCTGCCAACTGTATGTGACTAATGCACGCAAGACAATCGAAAATAGCAATACAAATAATCCACAGACAATGCAATTGCTGCAATATTAATATTTATTAACGCTTGGCTGCCATTGACAACAATAGACATTCAATTCTTTTCAACTGGTAGGAGTGGGAGAAAATTACACGAGTCGCCATGATCCGAGTCACAAGTAAGTCCTGAGTCATGCCTGATGTGGGCAAGTCGTGTCACGAGGTTATGTCGAGTTGAGTTACGAGGTCATGTCGAGTTACGAGGTCATGTCAAGTCATGAGGTAATGTCGAGTCGAGTCTTGAGGTCATGTCGAGTCGAATCACCAGGTCATGTGGAGTCACGAGGTAAAGTCGAGTCGGGTCTTGAGGTCACGTCGAGTCTCGAGGTCATGTCGAGTCTCGAGGTCATGTCGAGTCTCGACGTCGAGTCTCGTGGTCACGTCGAGTCTCGAGGTCACATTGAGTCTGTCACGTCGAGTCTCGAGATCATGTCGAGTCTCGAGGTCATGTCGAGTCACAAGGTGATGTAAAGTCGAGTCTCGAGGTCATATCGTGTCCCGAGGTCATGTCGAGTCTCGAGGTCACGTCGAGTTGCGAGGTCACGTCGAGTATCGAGGTCAGGTCGAGTCACAAGGTAATGTCAAGTCGAGTCTGGAGGTCATGTCGAGTCGCGAGGTCATGTCGAGTCGCGAGGTCACACCCAGTCGAGTCGCAACGTCACGTCCGGTCAAGTCTCGAGGGTCACGTCTGGTCGAGTCTCGAGGGTCAGGTCCTGTCGAGTCTCGAGGTCAGGTCCGGTCGAGTCTCGAGGTCCGGTCGAGTCTTGAAGTTGAGTTGAGTCGAGCTGAATCACAAGGTTGTAAAAACGAGTCGTGTCAAGTCAGGTTGTTCCCTGAGGGCATGGCACCAAAGGTGACCAAGCTGGTCACTGGCAGGTGGGGAACCAATCTACAATCTAAATTTTGTCTTTTTTGAGTCTTGAGTCATTGTCTCATGAGGCAAGTCGAGTCAAGTCTCGAGTTATTGCCTCACAAGTCGAGTTGAGTCTCGACTCTCGGACCCTTCCAGCTCAAGCAAGTCAAGTTCGAATCTGTATTTTTTTTTCTGCAAGTCCGAGTCGACTGGAGTCCGAGTCCCTGTGACTCAAGTCTGTCTGTCTTTTAGTGCCATTGACGGCATTAGAGATCTAGTCCAATTTGCCTGGGAGGGGCAAAAAGTCGAATGAGATCATGCTAATTTAAAACATGGCGCTTTTTTCAATTGGTTATTTCATCTTGAGATCAGATTCTTTTTAAAGCTGTTGGTCTTCAGCCACAAGGTCACATCTTTCTTCTAGCCAACAAAATCAAACAATTCTATAGACACATATAAAATGGCAACACAAAGCCCGGAGAAATAGACTTTTGAGTGCTGCAGGTTGTCTCCTTCGTGGCTCTTCAACACATGAAAATAAGTGGCTGAAATATGACACTCGGGGCAACATTGTCAGGAGGAATTTACTTGGCTGAACACAATGCGGCGCAAATAAACGAGCAACTTCTCTGCGAAGGCACCCGAAGAGCCTTGAAGATGATGATTTCGAGAAATTGCGCCTGATGTGCTTCACGCTATCCGTCACACTCCAATTTCGTCCCCGCGCTCGCCGTTCCTTTTATCCGCCACTCACAAGATGAATCCCGGTTACCGTCATTGCGCGTACAACCGCGTGACACCACTCACTTTGGCGTAGATTCTTCTGTCCTCTTCTTGTGGAGAACCCTCCACTTCTACCATCCCCCCTGCACCTTTCATCTAGCGAGAAAATATGGGGCAATTCCAAATGTGATGGTAGTGTCTGTTGTTGCCGGTCAAGGGGAAAGAACAGCGAGAAAAGCAATGATAATTTAGACTCAAGCAGCAAAGGACAAGGCATTAAACCTAGAGTTTGAGCAATGGTTTATTTGACTAAGATCTGTTTCTGTGCATAACCAGAAGCATGTTATTGTTGTCTCCTCGACAACCGGCCATTTGGTATCAGAGATGATTCCTAGCGGACGTCTGAGTGTTCTTTTGCCTCATTTCCTGCCGCAGCCTTCATTAAGATGAAGGCGTTGCGCGAAAGGCCCCTCATTAGCGGCGGAGATCGAAGCGGCGCTGAGGCGGTGGGCGTCGACCCCGGAGCACGACTCGACACGGACGCGGATGAAGCCCGGGTTGCGTCGCGCGTGCGAAGGCCTAAGAAAAACGAACTGAGATGTTAAATTCTACAGTTGTTTTCATGAGAGTGGAAGCCTTTAATCACCAAAAAGGATACGTGTGTATTTGTTCTGTGAAGGAGTGTGCTTTTTATGTTATTTTTTTGACGGTTGTATTGTCACAGCTCAACATTCACCTTGTTCCTAATGAGCACTTGGAGATGTTGTTGCAGTTTTTTTTGTTTAAAAAGCAAATTACCCACATGCTGTCATATGGGAAGGCAGGACAGAGCACGAGTTCTCCAACTAAGGATTTGTCACTTCCCGTCAATTAATCTGCAGTCGACAGTGAGATGTTTTGCCAAGTTGTTGGTGTTTTTTTTGGACAAATGATGCCGCAAACCCGACAGGAATCCTTTCAAGAAGTTTAGAGTCAACTACTAGACTGGTAGATTTTTAACAGTTTAAACAAATTTGAAAACGGGAAGGACTGTTGAGATAATTATTGAAAGTTATTAAATATTTGCTTTTGCCAACGAGTGTTTACAATCAAATATTGCTTACAATCAAATATAGTGTTGATGATTGATTGATTGCTAGGATAAAGTGTGTCATGATTGATGGTCAAAACCATATAAATGTTAACTCATGATGAAACTGCCTTGTGACTCCAACCGGTTTAGACCGGTCTAGGTTCCACAGGTCAACTTCCAGGACAAGCCACAGACATTAAGAAACTAGACCGTCTGGGACATTTAAGAAATTATATGGTTGCTGAACATTCTATTATTGTTTGCCATTGCTTATGAAATGTATTAGCACACATACAGTGGAGCAAATAAGTATTTAGTCAACCACCAATTGTGCAATTTCCCCTACTTCAAACGGTTAGAGAAGCCTGTAATTGTCAACATGGGTAAACCTCAACCATGAGAGACAGAATGTGAAAGAAAAAAAAAACAGAAAATCACATTGTTTGATTTTTAAAGAATTTATTTCCAAATTAGAGTGGAAAATAAGTATTTGGTCACCTACAAACAAGCAAGATTTCTGGCTGTCAAAGAGGTCTAACTTCTTCTAACAAGGTCTAACGAGGCTCCACTCGTTACCTGTATTAATGGCACCTGTTTTAACTCAGTAAAAGACACTTGTCCACAAGCTCGGTCAGTCACACTCCAAACCCCACTATGGCCAAGACCAAAGAGCTGTCGAAGGACACCAGAGACAAAATTGTAAACCTGCACCAGGCTGGGAAGACTGAATCTGCAATAGGTAAAACGCTTGGTGTAAGGAAATCAACTGTGGGAGCAATTATTAGAAAATGGAAGACATACAAGACCACTGATAATCTCCCTCAAACTAGGACTCCATGCAAGATATCACCCCGTGGCGTCAAAATGATAACAAGAACGGTGAGCAAAAATCCCAGAACCACACGGGGGGACCTAGTGAATGACCTACAGAGAGCTGGGACCACAGTAACAAAGGCTACTATCAGTAACACAATGCGCCGCCAGGGACTCAAATCCTGCCATGCCAGACGTGTCCACCTGCTGAAGAAAGTATACGTCCAGGCCCGTCTGCGGTTCACTAGAGAGCATTTGGATGATCCAGAAGAAGACTGGGAGAATGTGTTATGGTCAGATGAAACCAAAATAGAACTTTTTGGTAGAAACACAGGTTCTCGTGTTTGGAGAAGAAAGAATACTGAATTGCATCCGAAGAACACCATACCCACTGTGAAGCATGGGGGTGGAAACATCATGCTTTGGGGCTGTTTTTCTGCAAAGGGACCAGGACGACTGATCTGTGTAAAGGAAAGAATGAATGGGGCCATGTATCGAGAGATTTTGAGTGAAAATCTCCTTCCATCAGCAAGGGCATTGAAGATAAAATGTGGCTGGGTCTTTCACCATGACAATGATCCCAAACACACAGCCAGGGCAACAAAGGAGTGGCTTCGTAAGAAGCATTTCAAGGTCATGGAGTGGCCTAGCCAGGCTCCAGATCTCAACCCCTTAGAAAATCTGTGGAGGGAGTTGAAAGTCCGTGTTGCTCAACGACAGCCCCAAAACATCACTGCTCTAGAAGAGATCTGCATGGGGGAATGGGCCAAAATACCAGCAACAGTGTGTGAAAAGCTTGTGAAGAGTTACAGAAAGCGTTTGGCCTCCGTTATTGCCAACAAAGGGTACATAACAAAGTATTGAGATGAACTTTTGGTATTGACCAAATTCTTATTTTCCACCATGATGTGCAAATAAATTCTTTAAAAATCAAACAATGTGATTTTCTGTTTTATTTCTCCACATTCTGTCTCTCATGGTTGAGGTTTACCCATGTTGACAGTTACAGGCCTCTCTAAAATTTTCAAGTGTGAGAACTTGCACAATTAGTGGTTGACTAAATACTGTGATTTTTAACTATGCACTTTACGTCACAGCGCATTGAATTCAACTGGCACCCAAGTCTGGCAATGCCATTGACGGCTATGCACGTCCAAATTTTCCATTCATATTAAATGGCAGAAAAACATGTGGTGCTGTGATTTTTGGCCTTCCACTTGCCATTAAAGCGTACTGAAATTCAACTGACACCCAAGTCAAGCTATGCCATTGACGGCTATGCACGTCCAAATTTTCCATTCATATTAAATGGCAGAAAAACGTGTGGCTGTGATGTTTTACTATACTTTTTTTAAATGAATGAAAAATTTGGACGTACATGGCCTGCGAAACTGCCATATAGCCCAAAAAATGCCACATATCCCCCTCAAGAAATGTGACAGACCAAAATTCATTTTGCCACATCTTAAAAAAATATACGATACATACCCCCCCCTAAAAAAATGTGACAAACCAAAATCCATTTTGCCACATACTAAAAAAAATGCCACATGGCAAAATTCATTTTGCCGTATGGCAAAATCAATTTTGCCACATGGCAAAAAAAATGCCACATGGCAAAGAAAAAATGCCACATAGCAAAATGCATTTAGTCACTTGAGGATTGTCATCTGTAGGAGTGTGGCCCCCAACAAAATGTTTACTGCATATGAAGGTGAAAGACTTAAACTGGTCTTTTGGACAACCGCACAAGTTGTTCCATTGTTCACATTTTTTCCTCTTTTTTGGCTTAGAGAAACGGATGAAGAAAACATCCTTCATATGTCGTTATGGCTAGAGTAATTTCTACAAGTTCCATAGCAGCAGTGTTTCCTTGGCATGTTGTTTTTTGAAAGATTATTGGCAGAAAACAAGCAGTTATAATGCGGGTTTTATGCGAGGGCCTGTCTATGTTGACCCACTTCCGGGTAACGATGGCAACGTCACGGCCTAAAAATAGCATTGGTGCGGTACGCTATTCCGACTTACGTGGAAATTTGGGTTACTTCGCCAGCATCGGAAGGGAAATCGGAATCAAGTTGCTATTAAAAAAACAAGAACTGTCAGTCAAAGGTATATCAGGTGAACATTTCGTTTGTACCTGTACCTGGTTAGAACTACTAACTCAAGGTCTCATTCACGAAAGCCAATAAAATGATGAAAATTTGGACTGAGAAAAGCATTTTTGTGGAAATTAAAAAAAGAGAAATTAAAACTATCAAAGATAAAAGCAAGAAACAGCTGAAATGATTGCATTCAGAGATTTGAAATGTATTGAAACTAATTAGTTGAGGCTCAAATTGGACAAAAATTTATTGACTGCCATTGACAGCAATGAACATCCAATCCAATTTGACTGGGTGGCTGGCGGCCCTCCCATTTGGACGTCTTACGCTGTTAATGGCTGCCATTGCATTAAGGACAATCATGGTATTGTATTTCTCATAGTTTAAAAACTTGGCAACTTTCAAACCATTGGCATTGAGTTGTCAAAATAGCACAGAGATCAAAACAAGAGGCAGAGTCGCTCAATCTATGGCGCCTACTCCCTCAACTGTATTTGCTTGAAAAATGTCAAAACTTGCCAGCGTGCGTGACACCGCCGCAGTGCACAGCCACCTGCGTGAATTCATATCATCTGTCACGACTGCCTACGCGCTCCCCCCGGTCCCACCTACCCGAGAAATCGCGGCAGCTCCCCGAACGAACTCGCTCTCTTTTCCACCCCCTTCACCTTCATCTGTCACGGACGCCGCTGATTTCCCCCCGTCCTGCCGCCCGACGTACGCGGGTACACCTTTGCCAACCGCGTCCCGACGCGAAACGGGCTAACCGTGACTATTTAATCAGTCGCGCTTCTTCGCCGACTCTCTGACTGACGAGCGTAGCGACGTCAGAACGCATTTCACACGGTTGTCGTCAAGGCGGCGGGAAAAAAAAACATGACCCAGGGGGAGCTTGCCCTACGAACTCTCGTGAACAAATCGAGATTTTGTCCAGATTGAGTTTAAGACACAACACGACTGTCATTTACTATGTTAACAGTTGGATTTTACAGTCAAACTAAACATAAAATGGAGAATTAAACTTAAAATGACTACAAATATCTGCCTATTGCTAGCTTTATGCTAATGCTAAATAGCATCTATGTTGCAGGGCTATTAGTTTTGAAGCAACATCGTCAATATAAACTTTGCAGCAACTCATGCATATAGACAACGAGGCAGTGCTTTTGGTTAGTGCTTCAACGATTAATCGACTAACTTAAGTAATCCGATTTAGAAAAAAAAAAAAGCTTCGAGTCAAATTATATTGCTTTGAGGAGTGGCGTTGTCACGATTTGTTTTGAAGGTGTTGCATTTAGTTTTATTGATTTGGGTGGAAACAATGCCCTGTAGTGGCAACGGAGAATATGAAATAACTCGTTTAACATGGCTGAATCCCGCTGCTCCCTGTTAAGAACAACATAAGGCTGCTTTTTTGTTGTTGCGTAAGATGATATGTTGTTTTTTTGTGCATTTGTAATTTAGTTTATTTAGCAGCTTTTTGCGGGAATATTTGTTTGAACATTATGTTGAAAAAAGTTCGCATTATATAGCATTTAAGCTAGGCAAGTTAGCCGATTGTTCTTTTGTATGACTTAGATCCTTATTTTATATACCGTTTGAGGCTAAGCTCAATTACTCAAATTTTCGGAGTATGAAGCCGTCTCCCACCAAATTTGACACGAAATTGGCATTTGTTTATGGATAAGCCGCACTGGACTATAAGCCGCAGCTGTCCTCACTGTATCATGGGATATTTTCACCAAAAGATATTAACTGGTAACACTTTATTTGACAATGACATCATGAGACTTCATAAGACCAAATGAACCCCATGAAGCTTTGAACCAATTGGCTGCAAAGCTTCACTGCTTCAAGAAGCTTCGTTTGGCCATCACTGCTGCCTTGGGGGGGAGAGTCAACCTCTGCTGCCACCTGCTGTCAATACTGTTGTCGTCCAACATGCCTCCTAGCATGCATTACAGCGCTACAGATGTAAATTACAATCAAAATTCATGTTATGTGCTAATTATGTCTTCAGTTACTGTTCTAGTTGTTTCATTAATTGCTAGATATGTTATTTTGTAACACTTTATTTGACAGTGGCATCATAGGACTGTCATAAGACCAAATGAGCCTCATGAAGCTTCGAACCGATTTGGCTGCAAAGGTTCATTGATTCAAGAAGCTTCATTTGGCCATCACTGCTCCCTTGGGGGAGACAGTCAACCTCCTTCTGCCACCTGGTGTCAACACTGTTGTCATCCAACATGCATCCTAGCATGCATGGCAGCGCTATAGATGTAAATTACAATCAAAATTCATGTTCTGTGCTCAATATTTCTTCAGTTACTGTTTTGGTTGTTTCATTAATTGTTAGTTATTATATTTGGTAACACTTTATTTGACAGTGGCATCATAAGACTGTCATAAGATCAAAAGATGCACCTTGAAGCTTTGAACCAATTGGCTGCAAAGCTTCGTTTCAAGAAAATTTGGCCATCACTACTCCCTTTGGGAAGACAGTCAACCTTCTTCTGCCTCCTACTGTCAACACTGTTGTTGTCCAACATGCCTCCTAGCATGCATTGCAGCGCTACAGATGTAAATTACAATCAAAATTCATGTTATGTGCTATTTTTTTTTCTTCAGTTACTGTTTTAGTTGTTTCATTAATTGCTGGATATGGTATTTGGTAACACTTTATTTGACAGTGGCATCATAAGACTGTCATAAGACCAAATGAACACCATGAAGCTTTGAACCAAAAGGCTGCAAAGGTTCATTGCTTCAAGAATCTTCATTTGGCCATCACTGCTCCCTTGTGGGAGACTGTCAACCTCCTTCTGCCACCTACTCTCAACACTGTTGTCATCAAACATGCCTCCTAGCATGCATTGCAGCGCTACAGATGTAAATTACAATCAAAATTCATGTTATGAGCTAATTATTTCTTCAGTTACTGTTCTAACTGTTTCACTAATTGCTAGTTATGGTATTTTCTAACACTTTATTTCACAGTGGTGCCATAAGACTGTCATAACTATGAGATAACACTGCCATGAGCATTAATAAATGCTTATGACAAATGTCATTTTGTATCATCCGGTAAATTATCTCACTTTTGAATGGGCGTAAAAGATCCAAGCTGGACATAAATGGAGTTAGTGACAAAATTTGCCAGATGACACTCATTTATCCTTTATCCTTTGCGAAGAAAACGTCTGCTTAACATAGAACAGTCCATTTTTGAAGCTAGTATTAGAGATGTCCCGATCGATCGGGATCACGTCATTTTCAAAGTATCGGAATCGGCAAAAAAATATCGGCCATGCCTTTTTTTAATATATAAATATTTTTTTAAGGAAATTGTTTTCTAATTGTATTTAACGTTACAGAGATAATATGTTACACTCATCCAGAGTCTTTAGTTTAGGCTTAAGATGGGAAGAAGAGGGTTATCAAATTTATCCCGAAAACGGCGGTAATTAAATTTTTAAAAAATGTATCACGTTAAAATATTTAACGCAATTAATGCATGCGCTGCACGACCCACTCACGCATTGTCGCGCTCAATCTGTAATGGCGCCGTTTTACCATTAAAGAGAGGTAAAAGGCAGCATAAAATGAGTAGAGTGAATTTTGGCAGCCTTTGGAGCCTTTTTTTAATTGGCTAAAGCCTTACAATCCCTCTCCCTATGATTAGAAATATCATGGGAAGCAATGTGGGGAAGCAAGGTAGCAATTGATCTTTTTCTTAACACCTTATGTTCTTTCCCAATGCAGAGAAGATATATCAATTGGTAGCACTACGCACAGTCATGGTTCCACTTGCATTTGGGCATGCCTACAGTATCATTTACTGAAAGCTCAACAAATACACTAGATGGCAATATTTAGTCACAATATACAAAGTCACAAGTCTTTCTAGCCGTGGATCCCTCTCACAGAAAGAATGTTAATAATGTAAATGCCATCTTGAGGATTTATTGTCATAATAAACAAATACAGTACTTTTGTACTGTATGTTGAATGTATATATTCGTCCGAGTTTTATTCATTTTTTTCTTAATGCATTGCCAAAATGTATATGATCGGGAAAAATTATTGGGAATGATTGGAATTGAATCGGGAGCAAAAAAAAAAGCAATCGGATCGGGAAATATCGGGATCGGCAGATACTCAAACTAAAACGATCGGGATCGGATAGGGAGCAAAAAAACATGATCGGAACAACCCTAGCTGGTATGGTTCAATGGCAGGTAATTGGATAACGTTGCAAGTTAGCAATAAAGTCTTCCTTTCTGTCCTAGTTCCCTCACTTGGTGTCCAATCGTCATTTCTCTCCCGTGCCTGTGAGGAGGAACAAGTTGGGCCAAGAATGGAAGCGACGCTTGGATGGCCCCCGACCAGGATTCAGAATTCTTTCCCCATCCTTGCGGTAAGGTCTTACTCTTTTCTTCTTCTCCCCGCTTTGTCGTGTCACTCAAAATCACACGTCATACGCAACAGTAGCTTTTTATACAGGTATAACCTGAACTTCCACTAGAGTGATTTGAAGGAATCCGCATTGTGCGTGTAGGGGGGGTCAATCGTAGCCGTGTGTATCATATGTTATTAATTTGTCTAGCTGTCAGCCGAAACACACTCATGGCTGTATTTATTTTGCCACCCTCTCAGGCTCCATTAGTGGGGTGGGTTATTGCTTTTTGATTGTATTTATTCCCCTTCTGCCTTTCATTTCCGCTACAATATTACCTGGATATACACTTCCCCCTTCTACCGTTGTCAAAATTTGACTGATTGATCTTTCAATAAATCTATTAGTTTATTGCTTTTCTGCGGTGGAATGCGGTTACTGTACCGGGGAGAAGAGATCAGTGGTGAAATAAAGTCTGTCGTTGAATTGTATATTACTTTTTAATTGTACGGGGGTTCCTTGTATGGATTTAGTCTTGTATTATTTCTAGAGAGAGTGGGGAACTTACTCTAAGTCAATTTCCTTATTATCAGTTAATGACAGCACTCATTATATTGTTACTTGAGGTCTTGGCGGCTAGATCAACGTAGGACGGAGGAATTCTTGGCAATGAAGGGTCTTGCACGAAGAGATTTTTTTTGCCTCTCTCTTCAATGCATACCCCCAGGTTGTCCTCAACTGCAAGCACAAGCTGCTCAGACATTAATGCCTGCCGACTGCCGGCTTTGATTGACATTGCCGACTTAACCGCAGGCATAAATCCAAAGCCGCGGGAATGACTATAGGCTGTAAACAGCAATAAATAAACAGTGATAAACTCATCATTGTACCGGGAGTCTTGTCGTGCTGCCGTAGTCCTTGCAAGTAGGAACATCCCTGGAGCCCTTGCTAAAACGCGCTTAAATCGAGTGTTGCCGGGAGATTCACGGGCCTGTTTTGACTTGGCGTGTTGTCACCTTTGGGGAGTTGTTGACTCCATTGCACTCCTCTGGAGCATGAAACCTATTCATGTCCTTTGAATGCCACTGACAGCGCTAGGCGTCCGCTCCATTTTGACCGCTAGTCTAAATGGATTTGACTTTTATTGTAAATAATAGGTTCAAAATATTTCAACATGAAAATCGATGGTGTTTTCTACATGGGCAGCAAAACACATTTCCAACTCCTCAGGCTACCAACTGTCTATGCAATACTGTTTTTCATTGCGAAACTTGTGTCCACTCATCGGACAATTTGACTCGAGTCACAGGGACTTGGACTCGAGATGACTTGAATCGCAAATTTGATGACTGGCAACTTGGCTCGGACTTAAATTTTTTTTTTTTTTAACTTGCACTTCACTCGATTGAACTGGGATGGTCCGAGACTCGAGATTTGACTCGACTTGACTTGTGGGGCAAAGACTCGACGGGCTGACTCGAAAAACTTGGATCGTAGATTGCTTCCTAACTGCCAGTGATCCGCTTGGTCGCCTTGGCCGCTCTCGCCACACTCTCACGGAATACCTGTGAACTGACTTGACTCGACTTTTCAACCTTTTGACCAAACATGACTCGTCTTGCCAGCCCTTGACTTGACACTCCTCGTCTTTACAACCTTGTGACTCGGCTCGACTCGACATGACCTTGAGACCCGACTTGCCCACTCAGGACTTACTATAACTTGGATCATCGAGACTTGTGCAATTGTCTGGTAAAATAAAAGCATAACACGTGACTCGACTTGACTCACCTTGAAAACCTTTTTTCAAGGCTTGACACAGCTCGTATTTACAACCTTGTGACTTGGCTTGACTCGACATGACCTTGAGACTCGACTTGCCCACAACAGGTAAGACTCGGGACTCACTTATGACTCGGATCATAGTGACTCGTGCAATTGTCTGGCATTCCTTCCTTGTTAACGCTGACAAACAATTAATTCTTAACTGCCAGTGATACGCTTGGTCGCCTTGGCCGCTCTCGCCACACTCTCACGGAATACCTGTGACCTGACTTGACTCTACAGCCTTTTGACTTAACATGACTCGTCTTGCCAGCCTTTGACTTGACACAACTCGTATTTACAACCTTGTGACTCGGCTCGACTCGACATGACCTCGAGACTCGACTTGCCCACAACAGGTAAGACTCCGGACTTACTTATGACTTTGATCATAGTGACTTGTGCAATAGTCAACTAAAAGAAAAGCATAACCCATGACTCGACTTGACTCGCCTCGAAAACCTTTTGACTTGACACGACTCGTCTTTACAACCTTGTGACTCTACTTTCAGTGCAGCAAACTCACTCCAGAAGTTCAGTGAGGATCTCTGAATGATCCAATGTTGTCCTAAATGACCGATGATGATAAATAGAATCCACCTGTGTGTAATCAAGTCTCCGTATAAATGCACCTGTTCTGTGATAGTCTCAGGGTTCTGTTTAAAGTGCAGAGAGCATTATGAAAACCAAGGAACACACCAGGCAGGTCCGAGATACTGTTGTGGAGAAGTTTAAAGCCGGATTTGGATACAAAAAGATTTCCCAAGCTTTAAACATCTCAAGGAGCACTGTGCAAGCCATCATATTGAAATGGAAGGAGCATCAGACCACTGCAAATCTACCAAGACCCGGCCGTCCTTCCAAACTTTCTTCTCAAACAAGGAGAAAACTGATCAGAGATGCAGCCAAGAGGCCCATGATCACTCTGGATGAACTGCAGAGATCTACAGCTGAGGTGGGAGAGTTTGTCCATAGGACAACAATCAGTCGTACACTGCACAAATCTGGCCTTTATGGAAGAGCGGCAAGAAGAAAGCCATTTCTCAAAGATATCCATAAAAAGTCTCGTTTAAAGTTTGCCACAAGCCACCTGGGAGACACACCAAACATGTGGAAGAAGGTGCTCTGGTCAGATGAAACCAAAATTGAACTTTTTGGCCACAATGCAAAACGATATGTTTGGCGTAAAAGCAACACAGCTCATCACCCTGAACACACCATCCCCACTGTCAAACATGGTGGTGGCAGCATCATGGTTTGGGCCTGCTTTTCTTCAGCAGGGACAGGGAAGATGGTTAAAATTGACGGGAAGATGGATGCTGCCAAATACAGGAACATTCTGGAAGAAAACCTGTTGGTATCTGCACAAGACCTGAGACTGGGACGGAGATTTATCTTCCAACAGGACAATGATCCAAAACATAAAGCCAAATCTACAATGGAATGGTTCAAAAATAAACGTATCCAGGTGTTAGAATGGCCAAGTCAAAGTCCAGACCTGAATCCAATCGAGAATCTGTGGAAAGAGCTGAAGACTGCTGTTCACAAACACTCTCCATCCAACCTCACTGAGCTCGAGCTGTTTTGCAAGGAAGAATGGGCAAGAATGTCAGTCTCTCGATGTGCAAAACTGATAGAAACATACCCCAAGCGACTTGCAGCTGTAATTGGAGCAAAAGGTGGCGCTACAAAGTATTAACGCAAGGAGGCCGAATAATATTGCACGCCCCACTTTTCAGTTTTTTATTTGTTAAAAACGTTTAAATTATCCAATAAATTTTGTTCCACTTCACGATTGTGTCCCACTTGTTGTTGATTCTTGAAAAAAATTAAAATTTTATATCTTTGTTTGAAGCCTGAAATGTGGCGAAAGGTTGCAAGGTTCAAGGGGGCCGAATACTTTTGCAAGGCACTGTACATATGACTTGGATCATTGTGGCTTGTGCAATTGTCTGCTAAAAGAAAAGCATAACACGTGACTCCACTTGACTCGCCTCGAAAACCTTTTGACTTGACACGACTTGTCTTTACAACCTTGTGACTCCGCTCGACTCGACTTGACCTCGTGACTCGACTAGCCCACAACAGGTGAGACTTATGACTCACTTATGACTCGAATCATAGTGACTTGTGCAATTGTCTGCTAAAAGAAAAGCATACCCCGTGACTCTACTCAAAAACTATTTGACTTGACACGACTCGTCTTGACAGCCTTTGACTCGGCTCGACTCGATATGACCTTGAGACTCGACTCGACTCGACTCGACTCGACTCGACTTGCCTATTACAAGTAAGACTCTGGACTTACTTGACTTACTTGGGACTTCAACCCATGAAGACAATGACTCGTGCAATTGTCTGGCATTCCTTCCTGGTTGACGCTGACAAGCAATAACTACCGCCGCCCTGACAACAGTAATGCGCGGACTCTCCTCCCCCACCCAAGACTGGCGACACTGCTCGATACTGCAATTAGGGTTGTTCCGATCATGTTTTTTTTCTCCCGATCCGATCGTTTTAGTTTGAGTATCTGCCAATCCCGATACTTCCCGATCCGATTGCTTTTTTTTTTGTTGCTCCTGATTCAGTTCCAATCATTCCGATAATTTTTCCCGATTATATACATTTTGGCAATGCATTAAGAAAAAAAATGAAAGAAAATACGAATACATACATTCAACATACAGTACATAAGTACTGTATTTGTTTCTTATGACAATAAATCCTCAAGATGGCATTTACATTATTAACATTCTTTCTGTGAGAGGGATCCACGGATAGAAAGACTTTTAATTCTTAAAGGATGAATGTGACTTTGTATATTGTGACTAAATATTGCCATCTAGTTTATTTGTTGAGCTTTCAGTAAATGATACTGCAGCCATTTAACTTCTGCCCAAATGCATGATGGGAAGTGCAACCATGACTGTGCGTAGGGGGACCAATTGATACAGCTTCTCTGCGTTGGGAAAGAACATAGGGTGTTAAGAAAATGATCAACAACTACCTTTTTTCCCCACATTGCCTCCCACGTTACTTTTAATTGCTGAGAGAGGTATTGTAAGGCTTTAGCCAAATAAAAAATGGCTCCAAAGGCTTTCAAAATTCTCTCTACTCATTATATGCTGCCTTTTAGCACTATCTATAGGTAAAACGGCATTTTTATAGATTGAACGCGACAATGCATGAGTGGGTCGTGCACCGCATGCGTTAATTATTTATCGTGATAAATTTTTAAAAATTAATTACCGCCATTAACGCAATAAATTTGATAGCCCTACTTTAAGCCAAAACTACTCTGGATGAGTGTAAGACATTTTGTCTGTAACGTTAAATACAATTAGAAAACGATTTCAATAAAAAAAAAAGATATATTAGGGCTGTCAAATGATTAAAAATTTTAATCGAGTTAATTACAGCATAAAAATTAATCACAATTAATCGCAATTCAAACTATCTCTAAAATATATAAATATATTTCTGTAAATTATTGTTGGAATGGAAAGATAAGACACGACAGATATATACATACAACATACTGTACATAAGTACTGTATTTGTTTATTGTAACAATAAATCCACAAATGCCATTATTAACATTCTTTCTGTTAAAGTGATCCACGGATAGAAAGACAATTGTTATAGTTACAAGTTATAGTAATTTTATATTAAAACCCCTCTTCATGTTTTCGTTTTAATAAAATTTGTAAAATTTTCAATCAAAAGTAGAGTTAATATAATAATAATAAGAATAAAAATACAATAATAAAAATAGAGTGACCAAAGTCTAAGTTTAATGGATATTTTGCATAGCTATTTTGATATGGAATGCCAGTTCATTTTGCATTGTTGTTTAACTGTGTGTCAGAATAGGGCCTCATTACTATAGACTGAAGTGCTTTTCTTTTTGTGAACATTATTTTTTTTTTGTAGAGATAGGAATATTATTTTTGTTGTGCTTTCACTAAACGATACTTATTTTTGTTGTGAAGGAAAAGCTTATGCCAATAAACGGCGCGGTCCAAAGAACGCCTGTGTCCACTCGCCTTTACTGTATAACATATATCTGTACATATCTTACCCAAAATACAACAAGAGACACATAATTGCCACTAAAAGAAAGAAAACTTACCGAAATATGTGTGGCGCACAAATAGCTATTTGCATTGCATTGTGAATACAGCATAAACGTCTCACAACTACTAATTCTCCCACGTTTAGAAGAAATAACAGTATGAGTATGGAACGGCGCTGCCCCCAAGCGGCCGGTGGCATTCTCTTCACTCTTAATGTCCATAAACGGCCTCATTGTATTCTGTTTGAGGCAATCGGCGAGCAGGTCATTTAGTGCATGCGTTAATTGCGTCAAATATTTTAACGTGATTAATTTAAAAAATTAATTAACACCCGTTAACGCGATAGTTTTGACAGCCCTAATATGTATATTAAAAAAAGGCGTGTCCGATATTTTTTTGCCGATTCCGATACTTTGAAAATGAGGTGATCGGACATTTTTAATAATAACCAAATAACCCTCTCTGAGTTCTTCACAGAAAAAGGCCAGGAAATAAATAACACTATTGAGAAAAAAAAACAAAAATCAAAATGCTCTCTGGTATTGTTCAGGGGGCCGGACCAAATGTGGAGGCGGGCAGTATCCGGCCCGCGGGCCGTAGTTTGGGGACCCCTGTGTTAAAGGGTTAACTTGAAATTGTTTAAAAATAATTATAAATACAGCATGTAAAAAAATATATATGTATAAATAAATATATATAAATATTCATTCAGCAGAAGAGCAGAAAATCAAGCAACCGTCATCAATCGACGCCCCCTTCTGATCAATAGCCCAGTGTAATTCTATCAATGCTTTGGGTATTGCCTCGATGCCTGCAGTGCCAAAAATACACTTTGAAGCAAATGGGGTCAGATAGCAATTTTAAAGCTTCCCGGAATGGTAGAACTTGATGAATCGCAGGAGCAAACATGGATTAATGATTCATTTGTCTTAGACTCATCCGGCTGTTTTCGCATTTGATTTTTTTGGGGTCTGTTTCCTTGATTTGACTTACCTCGTCCTCCGAGTGCTTCTCCACATGTGACTGGGGCAAAGTCCAATTGCTTCCACGTGACTGAACACGAGTCAATATCTACCTGGCGAGAGCTCACATCAGCTGCCATTGACGGCGCTAGCCGTCCAATCAATCTAGACTGAGAGGGGCGAATGAACATTCTCTACAACTGACTGTAAAATTAGTCTCAATGAGGACAATCGATAACTTTGTGAAATACAATTATGCGCAAACGGGCACTGCAAAAAAGGTCGATTGCTCACTGGATTGTTTGTTGGTGCGCTTAACTAAACTATCGGACTAATTAGAACTTGATTCCTTGACAAAAGACACGCACGACTGAGCCTCACTTTAGATTACACATCCACCCCCGTCACATGGCGCGGGCAGAAAAACAAGTATTTTAGTGACTTATCAGGTCATTTGTAAAACGTAGAACATTGGTAAATAACACCAAAATAGAATAGATGCTACATGATTCATACGCGTGGATGGATAATTATCACTATACCATTTATAAAAGGGATGCAAACAAGAGGTCTCGTAGCGGGGCAATATTTCTTGTCTCGTTCCGTGTTCAAATAATTAACGAGCACACTTTTAATGTCCCGATGGAGAACGCTCCACCAGAGGAGAAAAGATTGCTAAACCCTTGAACGGCTGCGCTGTAGGGGTCTCAAAAAAAAATACACTGAGCAGGTCAGTGCATGTTCGCACGCCGAAGACACGGTGTTGATCACGTGGCCTTATGTTTCCCCAGTATACTTTAGTGAGCCCACAGCGCAGTGGGAATATGCAAGTGTGTCAGGTGAATCGGTGCAAGCAGTTGTTTGCCTCCCAGGGGTAGAAAGAGGGGGCCCGGCTGGCCCGCTGCTCAGCATGCAGACCACAGGCTGAACAGACCATTTATTTATTCTGCCCACAAGTTTAGTACCTTGTATGTGTGCAGTACGCCTGTTGTTCGCTTTGAATAGTTGCGCTTTAAAAGGAGATGCTCCCCCTACCTTGAACAATTTAAACTGCGTCTCGGTGACCTTGTTTTAAAGGTCTCCGGCCAGAGGCGATTGCTCTAAGACTAAGCTTAGCTTCCCTTAAAGTGCATACGACAGAATAAAAAGAGTCTTAAATAACATTATTATGTGAAAAAGGAACTGCAATTTCTGTAGAAATTACTCTGGCTCTTTGCTGTGTGGGGATACAGATCTTAGCCCCGCCCAGGCTGGTTTGAGGACATTTCGGGGACAATATCAGGTCGCTTCCTGTTGATTTGGGAACATTTGGGAGACGCATCCTGGTCATATCAGGTCATTTGCGGACATTTTGAGGGCGTGTCCTTGTCATATCAGGTCATTTGGGGGGCGTGTCCTTGTCATATCAGGTCATTTGGGGGCGTGGTCTGGTCATATTTGGTCATTTGGGGACATTTAGGGGGTGTGTCCTGGTCATATCAGGTCATTTGGGGACATTAAGGGGGCGTGTCCTGGTCATATCAGGTCATTTGGGGACCTTTAGGGGGCGTGTCCTGCTCATATTAGGTCATTTGGGGACATTTAGGGGGGCTTGTCCTAGTCATATCTGGTCATTTGGGGACATTTGAGGAGCTTGTCCTATTCATATCATATAATTCCTGTTGATTCATTTTTTTCGCCATTGAAAATGAATGGGTAATTTGTAGGGTTGTTCCGATCATGTTTTTTTGCTCCCGATCCGATCCCGATTGTTTTAGTTTGAGTATCTGCCGATCCCGATATTTCCCGATCCGATTGCTTTTTTTTGCTCCCGATTCAATTCCAATCATTCCTGATCATTTTTCCCGATCATAGACATTTTGGCAATGCAATAAGAAAAAAATGAATAAAACTCGGACGAATATATACATTCAACACACAGTACATTAGTAATAATAAATCCTCAAGATGGCATTTACATTATTAACATTCTTTCTGTGAGAGGGATCCACGGATAGAAAGACTTGTGACTTTGTATATTGTGACTAAATATTGCCATCTAGTGTATTTGTTGAGCTTTCAGTAAATGATACTGTAGTCATGCCCAAATGCATGATGGGAAGTGGAACCATGACTGTGCGTAGTGCTACCAATTGATATATCTTCTCTGCGTTGGCAAATAACATAAGGTGTTAAGATAAAGATCAATTGCTTCCTTGCTTCCCCACATTGCTTCCCATGATATTTCTAATCGTAGGGAGAGGGATTGTAAGGCTTTAGCCAATTAAAAAACGGTTCCAAGGGCTGCCAAAATTCACTCTACTCATTTTACGCTGCCTTTTATCTCTCTATATACTGTAGGTAAAACGGCACCATTACAGATTGAGCGCGACAATGCGTGAGTGGGTCGTGCAGCGCATGCATTAATTGCGTTAAATATTTTAACGTGATCCATTTTTTCAAAAATTAATTACCGCCGTTATTAGGATAAATTTGATAACCCTACCTTAAGCCTAAACTAAAGACTCTGGAAGAATGTAACATATTATGTCTGTAACGTTAAATACAATTGGAAAACGATTTAATAAAAAAAATATATATATATATATAAATATTTTAAAAAGGCATGGCCGATATTTTTTTTTCCAATTCCCATACTATGAAAATGACGTGATCGGACCCGATCGATCGGGACATCTCTAGTAATTTGGACGTCCATGGTCGTCAATGGCAACGACTTACAGTTGCGTCAATGGAAACCAAGTACATTGGCATCAATAGAATCGACAAACATGGCCGTCAATGGCGTTAAACAAAGTAAATTCCATTGAAAAAGAATGGGAAATTTGGATGTCCATGGCCGTCAATGGCATCAACTTCCATATGCGTCAATGGAATCTGAAACATTTGAACATCTGGTCATTTCCTGTTGATTTTGGGACATTAATTTTTTTGCCATTGAAAATGAATGGGAAATTTGGACGTCCATGGCTTTCAATGGCATCGACTTACATATATGTCAATGAAATCCAAGTACATTGGCATCAATAGATTCGACATACATGACCTTCAATGGCATCAATGCACTGTAAATTCCATTGGAAACTCCATTTGAAATGAATGGGAAATTTGAACAAACGTTGCATCCTATTAAAAATAAATGGTAAAGTTTTTGGCAAATTTCCGAGAAACTGTAAATTTTTTCCAAGTTCTGTATACAAGTTTTATACGCCTCACGGTCCCGGAATTTTTTTATGTCCAAATTGTGTGATATGGTCAAAAATTGTAGGACTAGATACATTTTGATTCATTTTTTATTTTTTTTTTAATTTGTGAAAAATCAGCTTTTATGGGCAAACGGAAAATTTTTCGGGGTCGTTCAAAAAATTCCTTGCATTGCGTGAAAATTCCAGTCGTTTTGATATTGGAACTATGCCGATCGGTCAAACTGTTCGGGCTGTGCGGCGCGCCGAAGAAATCCCATTTAAAAACAAAAACAGAATAACACTATCTGGGTATTTGAAAAAGACCCAAATAGTGTTAATTAGAATCATATTTTGAGACGATTCGACTATATACAACAATTTGGCAAAGCGCAGATGACAAGAAATTAGTCCTTTAATCTGCCGTTTAGCCATGCCTACCACTATAGGGCTCAAGCGTCCCCAACAAGAGGATGAAGTCGGCAGGGTCATGGTTTCATCTGATTTAGAATTCAGCCCATTGAGGGGAAATTATTCAGAACGAGGAAAATGAGACGAGGAGAGGCGCAAAATGTCATTGTTTCAGTCTCTCTACTCCAATATTTATACAGGATATTCTTTTTATCCAAGTATTTTTCCCCAATTGCTAAATAAATGGTATGGTCATGACAAATAACAGTCTTGTGCTAAATGGAATATGAAATAATAAAAATGCATTTATTCAGTACGACATGGCAAAGTACTCCATAATGGTCAAAACTGTTCACTTCTTACATCTCTCGAATGATATTTTATGCCACCGGAGTTAGTCCAGCTTTTGTCATTTCCCTGCGTAAACAAGCGTAAACAAACCAGGAGGCGTGACAGTTAGCCGACATGCTAACCCGAACCGAGTGATGTTTCAAAGTCTTTTTTTCCGGCTTTTGAAGCGAAAAATCACACAAAACTACCAGGATCACGTCATACGGCGGCGGAATCTTCGGTTGTCTTAGCCGATCAGCAACCTGCCCGCCAGCGAGCAAGTTACAGCTCGTCGGTCTCGTTCCCATGCTGCAGGCAAACCGGCCGACGTCGGAAAAGCGCATAGCTGATACATGGTCAACACAAATATGGCGTAAAATAATGCTTTACAACACGGTGAAGACGTAAACCGGGAGAGAGCGGCGTTCAGTTGTTGTGGAGCTAACATGGCAGGATGTGTCTGCATGTCTGTCCATGATCAAACATAATAGTCCTTTATTTAAAGAAATATTGTAGCGTTTACTTTATAATCGCTGTATTCGCGGCCATTTTTAACACCAAGTTGCAATTTCTGATGAAAAGTTGAAAAAAGTTGAAAATGTGACGGAACACCGGGCACACGAAGAGTGCAATAAGCCAAAAATAGCGCTTTCCCGGTGGGCACGCGAAGGACCGAGGGGGTTGTGCGGCCCAGTCGCGTTCTTGGTGAACAATCAGCCACAAAATGTAAGCCACCTTTGTATTAAAACATGTGCCATGATCCAGTTTTCGACATAATACAAAATACGATGTTTACTCACCTCCCTGTCCAAGTCCAATGGTCCCACAGTAGTAGGGCTTGTTTTGGCCAATATCCGCGGTGTATGGGAACCTTTTGAAACCCAAAAAGGCTCACACGCCTCTCCCTGGTGCAGCAACAGTTTTCTGCAGCACATTTGGCTTGCGTGATGCGAAAAATAAACAAATTAATCTGCAAAATCAGCTGAATTTGCAATCCCTCTGCATGCTATAAAGCAAGCCTGTATTGTGAGAGTCTGACCCAGGGGTGACGTCACGTTTGCATTCGTCCTAAACTTGAGACTGGAGCCGGAAGTTACTCATTTTCATGGCGCGGGATTCAAAAAGTGAATAAATACAACGATTGCTTTCACACACATCTAAGCGGTCCATTTCATTCAGGAGGATAAAAGACCGCGTGAAATATGAAATATACATTCTTTTTGGTGTTATACGCACTTTAAAATGTCTAAATTATAAGCGATCAAATGTATACTGTTGTGTGTCCATGATATTGACTAAATAGGTGCTACAACGCACTCAACTTTTGTTGCGAATTAGCATAATTTTCAGACTAAAAGCCACACTATAAGCCGTGGCTGTCGTCACTGTATCATGTGATATTTACACCAAGAGATATTAAAAGGTAGACAGCGGCATTATAAGACCAAATGAACCCCCTGAAAAGCTTTATTGCTTTAAGAAGCTTCATTTGGCCTTCACTGCGCCCTTGGGGGAGACGGTCAACCTCTGCTGCCACCTGCTGTCAACGCTGCTTTCGTCCAATGTGCCTCCTAGCATGCATTGCAGCGCTTCAGATGTAAATTACAATCAAAATTCACGTTCTGTGCTAATTATTTCAGTTACTGTTCTAGTTGTTTTTAACTTGTCTAGTTCAGCTGTTTGACATGGAGAATGGAAAGTGTCCAGTTGGTCTGAACAGTTTTAATGTTTCACATTGAGAATATGACTTACTCCCATTGTGATCATTCAACATATCTCGTTTATTATGACAAAACAGCGAATAGGAAGGGGTTACAAGGGGACGCCGACTCTAACTATTAATATGTTGGTGCTATCGTCAGCTAGATGTATTTCCAGTTGACACCATGTGGGGGGCCTGTTGACCCGGGAAAGAAGTGGAAGGGGGTGGGGAAGTCTATAAGCTAAGTGATTGGGAGGGGTAGAGTGTACACAAATCAGCTTTGTGATCTAGAACCCAGTAATCGTGTGAATCCTTAGTGAGTGTAAGCTCGTTGGCAACCGACCCTACGCCACCCCACCCGAGCGCGCCCAATCACATCCAGCCGCACACAAGCCCCGCCAAACATGCAACAGCCACGCAGACGAGCGGAGACACCGCGCAGGTGTTCTAGTTATTTCATAAATTGCTAGTTATGGTATTTGGTAACACTATATTTGACAGTGGCACCATAAGACCATCATAACTATGACATGACACTGCCATGAACATTAATGAATGCTTATGACGGATGTCATTTTGTGTCATCCGGCAAGTTATCTCACTTTGGAATGGATGTAAAAGAGCCACGCTGGAAACAAATGGAGTTGGTGACATAATTTGCATGTTGGTTGATCTGTCTGAGGCTGAATCCCTATTTGATTGACAGTTAAATGAGCGAAACAGTGATCTTGTAGCATTTTTCAAATTTCATTCCGTTGGTCTGAGTTGAAGAGGAGACTTTCATTATCATCCTAGCGACACTTGCTTTGTTAAAAATGACGAGCGAAAGATCGAGCTTACTTCTGGTGTGTTTTTGTAATTTAAGCTGCTCATGTTTGAAGACTTGACTTCTGGCACTTTTGTTTCTTTCCCTATCAAGCAGCCCCTCCTATGTCACAAAGCACTCACACTTTGACCTTCCCCTCATTGAAGGATCAGCATCCGCCACTGTCTCCGACATTTTTGGGGGGTCAAAAGAACTTTTACTTAACACTTGATGAACAACCCGTACAATCAAAACGTTAATTTTCGAATTAAGTACATCGTGTACAATAGACTCATGCTCGAAGGTCGTCAATGCCAAAGCGGAGGACGCTGAAAACCCTTTCAGACAAGCGTAAATGAATGAGAAACAAAAGGCTTCATTTGTAGAAACTGAATTCAAAGGTTATATGTTTTTCCAGGTAGAGATCACCGCGTTGTCAGGGCAAGAAAATCAGTTCTACAGTATGGAGACCTATTGTCACTTAACCTCCGGTAACTACAAAAAAAATAAAGAAAATTGGAACTTGCTGTGAATAACCAAGGGCACAGGGGTCTTCACAAGTAGATAAATAATGTACTTGGGCTTTTGTTGGAATTCGCAGCACGCGCGTCTGGATCAAATGGTATCAATTTTATTATGGTTGCTGGAGGAAGTTCATATCAGGTTCAGCATCTAATAGAGGTGATTAGATTCCCTTAGCATGGCTGCAAGGAGGGAGGATTGCAATCAGGGGTCGGTGCAGCTGTTTGGGTGGCTTTTGGGGGATGCGGGTACGCGATAACAGACACTCTTCTAGTGGACAAGTAACTCATAGACTGAAAATGACTATGCTGGATGTCCAATTCAGTCTGACTGGGGCGGGGCGAATGAACACTGAAATACAACCCCTAGCAAAAAGTATGGAATCATCAGTCTCGGACGAGCACTCCCTGAGACATTTTATCATGTAGAACAAACTAAATAAAAAGCTTGAAAAATTAATGAATTAGTTCAAAAGTGCAACTCTTTAGCATTCAGAAGCACTAAAACAAATGAATAAAAAACATTGTGGTGGTCAGTAAATGTTAATTATAAGAAAGAATTTTTTAGAAACAAACAAAGAAATAACAATCAAAGCACATCTAAAGATCTAATCACAGTATTTAGTAGCACCACCTCTGGCTTTTATGACAGCTTGCAGTCTCTGAGGCATGGACGTCTTCATCAATTTGGTGCCAACTCTCTTTGATTGCAGTTGCCAGATCGTCCTTGTAGGTCGGAGCCTTGCTGTGGATCATTTTAACAGTTTTAGCTGTGTGGCATGATGCATTGACATCTTGGAAAATGAGCCAAGAGTGAAGAATCTGCATTGGACGAGGTGTCAAGAGTCAATAATCTGCATTGAACAAGGTGATGATGCTGGAACTTTTGTTTGGTGCCGTTCCAGTGAGATTTACAAAGATGACTGCCTGAAGAAAACATCAAAATTCTCTCAGTCCTTGATAATATGGGGCTGGATGTCAGGCAAAGGCACTAGAGAGATGGCTGTGGTTAAATCCTTAATAAATGCACAAGTTAACATTGAAATTTTAGACAGCTTTCTTATTCCTTCAATTGAAAATATGTCATTTTCCAAGATGACAATGCTTCATGTCACAGAGCTAAAACTGTTAAAGCATTCCTTGGAGAAAGACTCATCCAGTCACTGTCATGGCCTGCAAATAGCCCAGATCTCAACCCTATTGAAAACCTGTGGTGAAAATTGAAAAAAATGGCATGCAGAAGTACTGCAGATTCAGCTGATTTGGCAGATTAATTTGTTTATTTTGCATCACACAAGCCCAATGTGCTGCAGGCTTTTGTTTCTACACCAGGGAGAGTGGAGTGAGGCTTTCTTGATTTCCAAAAGATACTTCTTCACCGCGATGGCTAAAACAAGCCCGACAACCGAGGAACCATTGTACGGACAAGGAAGTAAGCTTCGTGTTTTACATTATGTCAAATACTGGGATCATAGCAAATGTTTTAATAAGGAGGTGGCTTGCATTTTGTGGGTGACAATACTCCCTGTCCACCGAGAAGTCCACACGGCAGACGACCGGCTGCTTGTCACACCCCTTGGTCCTCTTCCAGGGTTGTGGCAGAATGACAAGCCGTAACTTGCTTGCCGCCGGGGACTGGCCGATCGGTGAAGATAATCAACCCCGCCACTGTGTGTGACATGAGTCGAGAATAAGGCGAGAATAAGACTTGGAAAACCCGCTCGGTTTGGATTAGCATGTCGCCTCCTGTTTTGTTTAGGCTCTTTTCTCCGTCTCCGAAGTTAGGGCAGGGAAATGACAAAAGCCGGACTAAGTCCGCTGGCATAAAATACCGTTCCGGAAGTTTTAAGAAGTTGGGAGTTTTGACCATTATGTAGTAATTTTGCTCTGTCATACTGAATAAATGCATTTTTGATATTTCATATTCCATTTAGCACAAGACCATTATATGCAATGACCAAACCATTTATTTTATTTATTTATTCATTTAAACCTGTCCTGTGAAGCTGTTTGACATGGAGTATAGAAGTCTAAGTGTCGGGTTGGTCTGAACAGTTTTAATGTTTCACATTGAGAATATAACTTATTCCCATTGTGATCATTCAACATATCTCGTTTATTATGACAAAGCAGCGAACAGGAAGGGGTTATGGGGGGACAGAAGAAAAGGAACACCAGAAAAAAAGAAAAGAAACACAAACAACAACAAGTAATACATTGAACGCTGACACTAACTATTAATATGTTGGTGCTATCGTCAGCTAGATATATTTCCGGTGGACACCATGTGGGAGACCTGTTGACCTAGGAAAGAAGGGGAGGGGGGTGGGGGAAACTATAAGCTAAGTGTTTGGGAGGGATAGAGTGTACACAAATCAGCTCTGTGATCTAGAACCCAGTAATCGTGGGAATCCTCTGTGAGTGTAAGCCCATTGGCAACCGACCCTATGCTGCCCCACTGCCAGCCCCGGCACCGGGACCCCCTACCCGAGCGCGCCCAATCGCATCCAGCCGCAAGCGAGCCCCGCCAAAAACGCAGACAAGCGGAGACACCACGCAGGCGCCAACCCAGACCCACGACTCCCACCCAGCTAGCCCGGGGTGGGCGGGATAGGCGCAGCGCATCCCATCCACCGTCACCCCCCCCGGGATCCAGGGTGGTCTCCCAGGCCACCTCCCATCAACCGGCCCTCAAGGGATGGGAAGAGGGGACGCACCACCAACCCCAAGCTGGGGACGCTAGAGCGCTATAATGACAGGCGGGGCTAAACGGCATATTAAAACACTAAAATTTCTCGTCATCTGCACTTTGCCAAATTGTTGTCTTTAGTCGAATTGTCTCAAAATATGATTTTTATACAAATAATAATGCTATTTAAGCCTTTTTATGGTGTCATAGGCTTTTTAAGGAAGCTCGTATATAATAATACCTGATGTGCATTTACTGCATGTCGTACTCTGCGGCTCTTTTCCCATCGGCAAATGTCTCGTGCTGTTGTCATCGTGAATCTTGTTGGCCTTTCAGCGAGCCCGACACATAACTTTACCTAACTTATTATCAGTCAGGAGTGCCTGGTGATGAGGCGGCGCTAAACGTGGCATTTGCGCTGGCTGATGAGCTTGCAAATCAGGGCTCGACCGCCATCGCCGAGCGCCGCACCCCGGTATTCATTCATTTATACTTTGAGATTGTGACCATCAATCAGAGCGTTATAAATCTTCCCCTGCTCTCATCAATAGGCAATCTGCTAATGCCTGCTGCAGATCAATTCCTGACTAGTAAGGCTTCTCATCTCACTCGCACGTCCGTATACTCCCAAAAGCCTGCTGTAATATATGCAAATAAGCACAGACGTGCCTTTTATGCCAACACACATCCTCCCTATTGACGCATCAATCGTTTTAGAAGCAACAACGTCGCTATGAGAAAAACAAAATGCCTAAAAAGGGCTGTGCTGGGCCATTAGGGGTGGATGGATAGCTCTCCGCTATTTGGAGATGATGCAAAATAGTTGACCGAAAGCAACTGTCGGCAACTGTTGACGCTTTAACTTTCTGTCGGCAAAGTCCCCGGCGGCATTTTTACATGCATATTTAGATAAGCTCATGAAAATGCATCGTGGTTACTGAAAGTCTTACCGCAGGTAATCGAGGGGTCAGTGTAAGGTAGTTAATTCATGCACTGTCTGCCCAGGTATATGTATTGGATTCACATAGTGTTTTTTAAGGTTAATTTTGCACCAATACCAATTTTTCGCTACCGATACCAATTACTGTGTGGTATCGGATGCCGATACTGTTCTGATACCATGTTCACAGGGTATGTGTTGTAGTTATTTCTGCACTGTTACCAGATTTTGGCTCCAAGAAACCGATTACTGTCTGGTATCTGATGCCGATACTGAACTGATACCACATTCACAGAGTGTGTGTTGTGGTTAGTGTTGCACCGATAGCATTTTTTGGCTCTAGATCAGTGGTTCTTAACCTGGGTTTGATCGAACCCCAGGGGTTCGGTGAGTAAGCCCATGGGGTTTGACGAAGGTAAAGAAATGCAGAGCCCTATTTTCATATGCTGATTAAATCTAAACAAAGTGGCTTTTTAGACCAGGTTTTGGACTGGTTTACTTCCAATTTACAGGCTTAATCCATTTCTTTTAACTGCTAATCCTCGGTCTGATGAGAGGAGGAAATGGTTTGCTCAGTGGAAGGTTGACTCTCACTTGGTATGAGGGAATACAATAGACCAATGTGCAGCGTGGTCTCAAATGTTGACCTGTGTCTAAAACATGCTGTCAGAATTAGAAGAATTTTGAACGGTAATTTGCTAAATTATTAGCTTGCTAGTTGAGATTATTTTATTAACTGATTACCGCGTTGTATGTAATGCTGATACTGTACTGATACCATTTTCAAAGAGTATGTGTTGTGGTTAGTGTTGCACCGATAGCATTTTTTGACTCTAGATACCGATTACTGAGTGGTATACGATGCCGATACTGTACTGATACCACGTTCACAGAGTATGTGTTGTAGTAAGTGTTACACGGATAGCATTTTTTGACTATAGATACTGATTACTGTGTGGTATTGAATGCCGATACTGTACTGCTACCACATTCATAGAGTATGTGTTGTGGTTGATTTTGTACGATAGCATTTTCTTGGCTCGAGATTCTGATTACTGTGTGGTATCAAATACTGATACTGTACTGATACCACGTTCACGGAGCATGTGTTGTGGTTAGTGTTGCACCGATACCAATTACTTTGTTCTATCGAATGACGATACTGTTCTGATTCCACGTTCACAGAGTATGCGTTGTGGTTCTTGTTACACCGATACCATTTTTAGCTCTAGATACAGATTAGCCGATACTGTACTGACCATGTTCACAGGGTACATGTTGCGGTTATTTTTGCACCGATACCAATTTTTGGCCCTAGATACTGATTACTGTGTGGTATCGAATGCCAATGCTGGACTGATTCAGTGTTTAAACCGTATTTGTTGTGGTTATGTTTGCACGATACCATTTTTTGGGCTCTAGGTACTGATTAACGTGTGGTATCGAATGCTGATACTGTACTGATACCACGTTCAAAGAGTACTTGTTGTGGATATTTTTGCGTCGATACCATTTTTGGCTCTAGATTCCGATTACAGTGTGGTTTCAGATACTGATACTACAGAGTATGTGCTGTGGTTAGTGTTGCACCGATCACATTTTTTTGTCTCTAGATACCGAGTACTGTGAGGTACCAAATGCTGATACTGTACTGATACCACGTACAAAGAGTATGCGTTGTAGTTAGTGTTACACCGATAGCATTTTTTGACTCTCGTTATTGATTACTATGTGGTATCGAATGCCGATACTGTACTGATACCACGTTCACAAAGTGTGTGTTGTGTTAATTTTTGCACCGATATCATTTTTTTTTGGCTCTAGCTACTGATTACTGACTGGTATACGATGCTGATACTGTACTGATATCACATTCAAAGAGTGTGTGTTGTGGTTATTTTTGCACTGATAGCATTTTTTGGCTCCAGATACCGATTGCTGTGTGGTATCGAATGCCGATACTGTACTGATACCACATTCACAGAGTGTGTGTTGTGGTTATTTTTGCACCGATACCATTTTTGGCTCTAGATTCTGATTACCGTGTGGTATCACATGCCGATACTTTACAGATACCACGTTAAAAAAAATATGTGTTGTGGTTAGTGTTGCACCGATCGCATTTTTTGGTTCTGGAGAGCATTGTTTTACTCTCGATACTGATTACTGTGTGGTATCGAATGCTGATACTGTACTGATACCATGTTCACACAGTATGTGTTGTGGTTAATGTTGCGCCGATAGCATTTTTTGTCTCTAAAGATTACTGTGTGGTATCGAATGCCGATACTGTACTGATACCAAGTTCAAAGATTATGTGCTATGGTTTCTGTTGCAGCGATAGCATTTTTTGGCTCGAGATACCGATTACTGTGTGGTCTCAAATGCCGATACTGTACTGATACCACATTCAAAAAAGTATGTCTTGTGGTTAGTGTTGCACCGATAGCATTTTTTGCTCTAGATACCAATTGCTGTGTGGTATCGAATGACGATACTGTACTGATACCACATTCACAGAGCATGTGTTGTGGTTAGTGTTGCACCGATACCATTTTTGCCTCTAGATACCGATAACTGTGTAGTGTCGAATGCCGATACTGTCCTGATACCACGTTCACAGAGTATGTGTTGCACCAATAGCAGTTTTTGGCTCCAGATACTGATTACACCGTGGTATCGGATGCCGATACTGTACGAATACCACATTTTTTTATTTGGAAAATACAAAATATACACAGAAAGGAATATAGATTTGTTTTCTCGACTATAGAGTAGATGCTATCATGGATTGATCAGACACTGCTTCACTCATTGTGTGTCACTGAATGTGCTAGACTGTTGTTCATTTGCTGCTATTTCTCCCTCTTGAAATGGATTGGACCTCTACAAGAGATAAACTCATCAGTGCATCATGGCCAGACAAACAACCAATTCCATTTCTTAGTACTCACCGTTGACGCCATTGTAGCGCCGTATCGGTACCCAGGCTAGTATTGATATTGAAGGACTTCGGCCTCCCAGCCAAACCGCCGGAACCACGACAGCCGAACCGGTAGGTGTCCTGCTGGCACACCCCCAGCAAGTTGACCGGGAAGGCCAGACTCCGCGCGTTCACTCCAGCGTTAACCCTTTTTACTGACTCCATTTTGAACGGTTTAAAGAAAGCTCACCGAGAACAGGTCGAGCATTTTTTCATCAAAAAGCAAGGCAAAAACAGACGACAGAGAGGCAAAGTTGCATCCAAGGTCCGCAAAACAATGGATATATCGGAATGTTCCCGAGAAGCGACACTTGTTCGCTAAATGTTCAGTCTTCTGAAAACTGCGGAGGACTGGGCCGGGCGGAAGGCGTGCCTGGGTGTTGTCTTGGGATAATTCTTCTGTGGCAGGTTTTGGCGGTTAAGTTCCTGTGTCATCTTTCGCGGCTGGGACGTGGCTGCCACAGCAACTGAGGCATGTCTTGATGTCTAAGGTGCCGCGCTATCAACTTGTTGTCTTGGTAGGGCGAGGGTGTTCTTACACCACCGAAGATATGCTGACGTCCTTTCTTTCGCTTATCAGGCGAGGGCTGATAAGCCGGTCAACTTTACTGCGTCAAATGGCATGGAGTAATGTCTCCTTAAATTCCTGACTCTAATGTGCTAGACTAATTTAAACAGTTATACAGTGTCTGTGAGAAAAGTAACCATCCCCTTCAATATCTGTGCAAAAAAAGAGCAACACAAGTGTTTTATGATGAGTAGCTGGATTGAAATAATCATGATCAAAATTCCTCTGGCAATTTTCTTTTATCCTTCGCAAATGAATAAGCACTTACAGATAAGGACTCTCCGCAATGAACAAATTGACGGTGATCGACCAACCAGAGTTGCTCTAAAAATGAACTTCATAAAACTAAAGAATCGGATCAACAACCTTCCTACTGCTGTAGTATATTGAATAACAATTACTCTGGTATAGAAATGTGACCCAATTTTAATGTTTCCAGTGATACACTTATCGTTTGTTGCGGGCACCAGAGAACTGATGCGCATCTATAATAAGAAAAACCAAAATGGTGTTTACAAGAAAAACACATCCGGTTTACGCGGCAAGCGAGATAACATGGGGCAGCCCGGGCTGTCCTTGCTTGCAGACGCGGGGACGTATTGACAGGCGGAGATTAAAAACACATAGCCCACCCCATTAACCGCACGGCAAACACACTTTGTGTGCACAGCCAGTTTACTTCACAGGTCGTGCCGTGAAGATGCGCCTCAGTCGCCCTTGACTGCCTGGCCGTTTCCTCCCCTGCAAGACAAAGGCAATTATCGTCTCGTCTTTCGTCACGCGGGGTCCTTTAAAAACCGCCTCGGAGCTCGATCGGCGGCAGATTAATTGTCATAACAACAGGCGCGCGCGTCAAACGCCTCCCGCCGGACATTAGCTAAAGAGATGACACCGTGTTGAGTTATTCACGCTGACATTCGGAAAGGCCGTCGACATGACACCCCTCGTGGAAGATAAAGCCCAGACGAGTGCGCCACAGGTAGAGATAGGGGATGTCGCTCTTGACAGCTAGCGTGCTAATTATGCCTCCAAAACAATGTTTGTCATTGCCACGGATTTTTTTTTTTGGTTTGTTTTCGGGAAGCCGGCCAAGAGCAGATGTAGCAAGGCTCCTCATGCAGGGTTTTGGAATGTCATCCCCCAGTGCTTTAATCTGTTGTACAGAGTAGCAGGGTGTGCAAGTGCGTGTTATGGGCTGTAATACCGGAACAGGTGGGCACAGCACCACATGAACAGACGGTATCGTGTTTGGGATGGGTTTGCTTCAGGGAGGACATGTCTTGTTGTGCCTGGCAAGGTTTTCGGGATAAACGGCAAGGAAGTGAAGCGCCTTTACAATCAGGACAAATATTTGATTTTTCTGATCATTGTAAAAGAATTTGATGGGTTTTATGTCTAAGAATTCATATTAAGTCATCGGGCGTCATTGACGGTGTTAGATGTGCAATTCATTTCGACCGGGAGGTGCGAATGAATGAACGTGTTAAAGTGCCTCTGACACCATAAAAAACATCATAAATAGCATTATTATGTGAATCAAAATAATATTTTGAGACGATTCGACTAAATACAGTCCCTGACAAAAGTCTTATCGCTTATCCGTTTTGTCGAAACAATTGCTAATAAACAGGGCTGTCAAACGATTAAAATTTTTAATCGAGTTAATTACAGCTTAAAAATTAATTAATCGTGATTAATCGCAATTAATCGCTATTCAAACCATCTATATAACATGCCAAATTTTTCTGTAAATTATTGTTGGAATGGAAAGATATATACATTCAACATACAGTACAAAAGGACTGTATTTGTTTATTATAACAATAAATCAACAAGATGGCATTAACATTAACATTCTGTTAAAGCGATCCATGGATAGAAAGACTTGTAGTTCTTAAAAGATAAATGTTAGTACAAGTTATAGAAATTTTATATTAAAACCTCTCCTAATGTTTTCGTTTTAATAAAATTTGTAAAATTTTCAATCAAAAAATAAACTAGTAGCCCGCCATTGTTGATGTCAATAATCACTTACACAGTGCTCATGGGTGCTGAAGCCCATAAAATCAGTCGCACCCAAGCGCCAGCAGAGGGCGGCAAAACTCCATAAAACACAATTAACAAGTTGGCCTTTCATTGTACTGTCATTTAAATCTGCCTGAGCAGGGCATGTGCGTTAATTGCGTCAAATATATTTTAACGTGATTAATTTAAAAAATTAATTACCGCCCGTTAACGCGATAATTTTGGCAGCCCTACTAATAACCTGACTTTTAATTATTCAATTAGTTTCAGAAATGGCTCATATGAAAGCTAAGATTATCCTAAATGATGTTGAAATCTACAAAAATATATTTGTTTTACTGAAAAAAGATTTATCATTTAATGAAGACATAAAGGCCAAATTTTGGGAAGACAAAAGTTTTGTCGCCTACAAAAAGTAGTGTAAAAAATTAAAAGTAAAACAAAAATATGTTACATAACATAAGCGAATTAAGTAGTTGTTTTACGAAAAGTTACAGGTTCGCGGTGAATCAGTAACAGGCACACTTTTGCAAAATAGACAATGTTTATTGATTAGAAAATGCAGAATAAATGAGATTTATTGATTACAATCCCACAAAAACAAGCAAACAAATATCAAAAACAAGCATAACAAGGGTAACGATGACGCTAGATTGAGTCTGTCAATCCTAGAATCCCCGCGCTACCGTTACAGCACAACCAGGTGTTCCTTAGCAATGAAAATCGCTTACCGTGACAAATGAGCGGGAGCAATCACTCTGGTAAGGCGGCGAAGGAACAAAGCCAGGCGATCCGTACATGACCCGCTGGCGGACTTCACGGGTCGCCCAGAAATGTCCGGTTTTCGTAGGGACGCGCCCCGCAGAGGTGGAGAGGCCAACCTCCGTCCCCGAGCGGCGCTGCCCTGCCCAATGACAAACATTAAAGATACTTTTGCTTCAGCCCCCTTGAAAAAGGGCTTTTCACATGGGACAAATGAGCTGTGCTGCAACAGATGCAACAAATGGTAAATATTATGGGTGCAAAACAAGTTATCTTGTGAGATTCCCTTCTAGCTATGGGACCCAGGCGTGTAATAAAACAATACTATGGTGCAAAAAAAGTTATCTAGTGAGATTCCCTTCTAACTATGGGACCCAGGGTGAATGTGCTAATGTTAGGGCATCTAGGTCTCAGAGGCAATCATACATAATGTGCTAATGTTAAGGCACGTAATATTTCCCCCCATCAGTAGTGGTGCTGTGAGATCCAAATTTAATATTTTGGATGACTTCCATGGGTTTGAAGGACTGTATCCATGCGGTTTGGCAAGGATTCAAACAATTTATTGATGAAGTCATCAGGAACATCAAAGAAAGCAGTCTTGCATGCCTCCCAGAGTTCATCAACATTCTTGGGTTTCGTCTTCCATGCTTCCTCTTTCATCCTACCCCAGACATGCTCAGTTATGTTCATGTCTGGTGACTGGGCTGGCCGATCCTGGAGGAGCTTCTTTGCCTTGAGGAACTTTGAGGTAGAGATTGAAGTATGCGATGGAGCACCATCCTGCTGCAGAATTTGTCCCTTTTTATGGTTAGGAATGTAAGAGGCGGCTAAGATTTGTTGATATTTCAGACTATTTGCACTCTTTAGAAGTGCAGAGAGTGGGAGATAGTGTCTCCGTTTAAAGAAAAGAGCAGCATATTTTGACAGTTTATTTGTAAGATCATCAATATGTTTTCTAAAATTAAGGCACTCATCAATATGGACTCCCAAAAATTTTGTAAAGTCGACTCTTTCAATGTTTTCTCCGTTTATGTTTAGGCAGATTTGTTTAGTGGCTTGTTTTTTATGGGAGCGAAACACAATGTAATTTGTTTTATTGATATTTAGAGATAGTTTATTACATTTCAAGCATGTGTCTATTTTCTTTAATTCACTATTTATGATTTGCTCTAGTGCAGTTGGATTTTTATGGGAAAAAAACAATTTGTATCATTAGCAAATATTACCTTATGTAAAACGGACTTGGAATTACAAAATCATTAATGTACAGGTTGAAGAGGAGCGGCCCTAAGATGGAGCCCTGGGGTACTCCATGTTTGATGAGTTTGGATGATGATTTAGAATTGTTAATGATGACATACTGGTGTCGTACAGACAGATAACTACAGAACCAGTCTAGTGCTAGGCCTCTAATCCGATAATGCTGCAGTTTATTGATGAGTATTTCAATTTAATGGTGTCGAATGCTTTGCATAGGTCCAAAAAAAATACCAACTCCAAAGTCACCGTTGTCGATTGCATCATAGACTTTTTCTGTTAAGTCAAGTACTGCCTCACGGTTGCCTCCTCACGACAGGCCCTGCCATCCCTGCACCTTTTTTAAACGCACCACACACATCATACTCCACAGGAGAGCTCCGGCAAAGGGCGGTGGGACGGGCGGCTGGGCAGAAATTCCATGCTGCGGTCCCACTGCCCCAAGCCAAGCTCTCCTATTTTAATGCATACATTGCACTACCCTCCCCTCACAATCCCATCACGAGGCTGGGTGATGGCTGCCAGCCGGGAACCTGGCAGCCACAGTAATAGGGTGGTAGGTGGGTCCCACACTTTTCCCTTATGGCGTGGCTCCTGGGGTGTGGCCTCCCCTCCGCCTGGGCTGCCGGCCATGGGAGTGGGGTGGGGGGTCAGGGCTCCGACCTTGCATCGCCCTGTGGCAGTTCCTCGGCGTTCTCCTGCCTCCGCTTTCCCCTGCTCTGACTGGACATCCGCCCTGCGCTCCGTCGCAGGTCGCTGGCTGGGCGCCGGTGTATCAGCGCGGTGTTGCCTGCACCGGCGGGGGGCTCTGCTCTGCTTTGGGCTTGGTGGGCCGCTGGGGGTCCCGTGGCTTGCCGTGCCGGTTGGGGGCTACGGCTGTGGAACGGGTGGGCAGGCAGGGGGGGGGGGTAGACGTGGGGTTGGTGGTGCGTCCCCTCCTGCCATCCCTGAAGGCCGGAATATGGGTGCGCGGGTGGCCCGGGGGACCACCCTGGATCCCGGGGGGGGGGACGATGGCTCCTTTGCTGGGCGGCGGGAGGAGGGATGGGCTGCGCTTGACCCCTCAAAGCCCCCCCCGCCCGCCCTCCCTCCCCGGGCTGGCTGGGTGGGGGCTGTGGCCCTGGGTTGGCGCCCCCCGCCCGTCTGCATGGCTATCGCGCGCCCGGTGGGGCTCACGTGCTGCTGGATGCAGTAGGGCATGCTCGGGTTGGGGGTCCTGATGCCGGGATTGGCGATGGGGAGGCGTAGGGTTGGTCGCCAACGGGCTTACATTCATAAGAGACTCACATGATTACTGGGTTCTAGATCACAGAACTGATCTCTTTCAAACACTTAGCTTATAGACACCCCTGCCCCCGTCCCCCTCTTTCACTGGCCAATAGGCCCCCACATGGTGTAAACCAGAAATACATCTCGCTGATGATGGCACTAGCATATTAATAATTAGTGTTAGATGTTCTATGTATTTCTTGTTGTTTGTGTATGTGTTTCTTTTCTTTCTTCTCGTGTTGCTTTTCTTCTGTCCCCCATAATCCCTTCCTGTTCGCTGCTTTGTCATAATAAAAAGGTATTTTGAATGATCACAATGGGAGTATATCAGACTCTCAATGTGAAACATTAAAACTGTTCAGACAACCCAGGCACTGTCTCTGTGTGTTGTTATGGACTACTCTTTCTAAAACCTTGGAGAGGGTAGGCAGAACTGATATTGGCCGGTAATTGCTCAGATCATTTTTATTCTCAGATTTAAAGATTGGTGTGATACATGCAATTTTTGCGATTTGGGGCACCACTCCAGCAAATTTGTATAACCCTTCCTTGCTAGTTGCATCCTTGCCTTTTTTTTTTTTTCGTTTGTCAGCCTCTCCGCGGTTTTCCCTCTGTTTTTTTTTTTTTTTTTTTTTTTTTTTTTTTTTTTTTTTTTTTAAATATTGATCCTGACCTACTGTCACAGACCCTTTTTGTGTCTTCTTTTTCGCGATAACATTAAGAGGGGTTTGAATATCAACATTTATCATTCAAGAACTACAAGTCCATGGTTCCCTTTTAAATTTAACAGTGCTTAAACAAGAAGTTCACCTCTGCCAAAACCTTCAACACATCAACACCGCCTCAAAAAAATAGTGTCGTGTTTTTTTCGAGTCTCTCGTTTGACAGGGTGCAAAGCGGCCAACCGATGCGAGTATGTCAGCAGGTCAAAAATTGCTCGTAGCGGACCTGCTGTCATATTTTAGCGAACAGAATGGCTGGGATATGTAGCGACGCAACACCTTTAGCAATTCTTTTTGTGTTTTTTTCTGAGTACTTGTGAATAAACGCATGAGACCCTCCACGGGTCCTCGTCTGACATCGTGCTGCCTTAAGGGAACAACACAATTAACGGTCATTTCTCATTAGTCTGTGTCCGAGATGGCGCATGAATCCACACACAGTCGGGTTATTAGTGTCTGCCTCGTGCAAGCTGCTCCTTGGCGTTGGCAGGAAAAAGCAAAAGCTTTTGTTTCTTTGTCATATTTATTTCCGCTCGCCGCATCCCAGCAAAAGCCGCCTGAAATTAATCCAGAGCTCTTAATTTGAGGCTTTCATAAGACGTTATGTGCCCACTCTGGGAGAACAATAGCTTATTAAAACCTCTCACTTTGCGAGATGATACATTTCCCAGTCAAAGCAAAAACTAACGTGGCTCATGAAGCGCAAAGTATGGAACCTGAATTTAATACCCTACTTTGTCATCGCGATGTTGAAGTAATAACCTGGTAAAACGCATATTTATCAAGGAGGGGTTGATTGGTCTATATATTACAGTTATGTTTATCGTCCGAGGTGAAAAAAAGAACAAAAAGTGTAGGCCTTAGTCTGCACTTATTGTAGCCACGACTGCTCGGCGCCCTTGACTTTCTGCATTAGTAAGAAGGAGGGGTTAACTTGCTCAGGCGCTTCATAAAAATACACCCTAAGTCATTCATTCTCCCTAAATATGACACAATGATTAATTCAGCACCTGGCGCCACCTCAGAGCCCCAGCGCGTAAAGTCTAAGTTTCCTCAACGCCCTCCCTGGGGCCGAATTTGCAAAAGCAGGTCATCCCAGAATTCATCTCCTCCCCCTGGTGGAGGGCTCTTATTCATCTATCACCGAGCTTCCCGGCGGATCTCCTCGGCCATGTAAATGGCGCTCGGTAAAAAGCTACACTTTAGGAAAATTGCGTTTTCCTGGTTGCTCAGACTTCTTTCTGGGTCTTTTTCTCCGACGCCCCCGCCGCACCCGCTCTTATCTGGTCTACTGCGTTATCTCCGTGCCAAGGTCAGGCGGGCTCCGGGCTATCTGTCCTGATAAAGACGGGATGCGGAGTCCGGGTCTGACAGGTCATGTCCGGGCGACGACGAGAAATCTAAAGATGTCACGTTTCGGTGCAGGGAACATCCAGGCGAAATTGCATGGGAGAAACTACATTTGCAGAGTCGTGTGAAAAATCATTTACGTGTTATTTTTGGCAGCACTTTTAATTTTTGTTTTAGTCTTAGGGTAGGTCTTAAAGTGCGTAGGACAGGAGAAAAAACGTCTTAAATGGTATTATTATGTGAATTAGAATCATATTTTGAGACGATTCGACTATATACAACAATTTAGCAAAGTGCAGATGACGAGAAATTAGTCTTTTAATCTGCCGGTTAGCCACGCCTACCATTATAGCGTCCCCAACAGGTGAATGACATCAGCGGGAGAATGGGCTCATCGGTTTTACTATTCATCATAAGCGGATTTTACGGGGGGGCAGTTCACCCCTGGTGGCCGAAAAGTTTCATTGCATGTAATTGACTTTCCTATATACAGTGGGGCGAATAAGTATTTAGTCATCCACTAATTGTGCAAGTTCTCCTACTTGAAAATATTAGAGAGGCCTGTAATTGTCAACATGGGTAAACCTCATCCATGAGGGACAGAATGTGGAAAAAAAAAACAGAAAATCGCATTGTTTGATTTTTAAAGAATTTATTTGCAAATCATGGTGAAAAATAAGTATTTGGGCAATACCAAAAGTTCATCTCAATACTTTGTTATGTACCGTTTGTTGGCAATAACGGAGGGCAAAGGTTTTCTGTAACTCTTCACAAGCTTTTCACACACTGTTGCTGGTATTTTGACCCATTCCTCCATGCAGATCTCCTCTAGAGCAGTGATGTTTTGGGGCTGTCGTTGGGCAACACGGACTTTCAACTCCCTCCACAGATTTTGTATGGGGTTGAGATCTTGAGACTGGCTAGGCCACTTCAGGACCTTGAAATGCTTCATACGAAGCCACTCCTTTGTTGCCCTGGCAGTGTGTTTGGGATCATTGTCATGCTGAAAGATCCAGCCTCGTCTCATCTTCAATGCCCTTGCTGATGGAAGGAGATTTTCACTCAACATCTCTTGATACATGGCCCCATTCATTCTTTCCTTTGCACAGATCAGTCATCCTGGTCCCTTTGCAGAAAAACAACCCCAAAGCATGATGTTTCAACCCCCATGCTTCACAGTGGGTATGGTGTTCTTCGGATGCAATTCAGTATTCTTTCTCCTCCAAACACGAGAACCTGTGTTTCTACCAAAAAGTTCTATTTTGGTTTTATCAGACCATAACATATTCTCCCAGTCCTCTTCTGGATCATCCAAATGCTCTTTAGAGAACCGCAGATGGGCCTGGACGTGTATTGGCTTCAGCCGGGTGACACGTCTGGTAGTGCAGGATTTGAGTCCCTGGCGGCGTATTGTGTTACTGACAGTAGCCTTTGTTACTGTGGTCCCAGCTCTCTGTAGGTCATTCACTAGGTCCCCCTGTGTGGTTCTGGGATTTTTGCTCACCGTTCTTGTTATCATTTTGACGCCACGGGGAGAGATCTTGCATGGAGTCCCAGATCGAGGAAGATTATCAGTGGTCTTGTATATCTTCCATTTTCTAATAATTGTTCCCACAGCGTTTTACCTATTGCAGATTCAGTCTTCCCAGCCTGGTGCAGGTCTACAATTTTGTCTCTGGTGTCCTTCGACCAGGGGTTGCATTAACCGAATATTTTCCGTCGTTGACCGTTTTTTTAAAACGGTGACGGAAAAAAGTGAAGTCCGTCCGTCATTTTGACAGGTTGCAATTCACACCCCAGACCACAGGGTGGCGAGTGAGCATATTAATTAGCTATTGTCTCTCTTAATGCATTACGTCGTTGGCTATTCTGTCAGAATATTGTAGCGTCACCGGGGTCTGGCGGCGGCACCGTGATTGACACATCAACGCGAGGTTCTTATTGGTGCACCCGGTGTGCCAGCGCGTCATCCAATTGGTGGACTAGATTGCCGCCTGTGTATAGACCCCAATCACATGACATCACAACTCCGCCCCCCTGACTGGAGCCGCCATATTGTCCGTCAGCTCGTCATGTTTACACATTACCGCTACGTACACGCCTCCTATTACGGCGTGTTTTTCTGCTCGTTAACATTAATAATCAAAATCGTGAAGGTGTGTGTGGCGGTTGGTTGCAGTAACAGAGAAGATAGACGGAGAGACTTGAAGTTCTACCGTATTCTGAGAGACCCAAAGAGGAGAGCGAGATGGACTGCTGTAATTCGACAAGAAATCTGGGCACCAAACGATCACCACAGACTATGTAGTAGTCATTTTATATCTGGTAAGATGCATTTAATATATATTTAGAAGATTTTGGGCTGACAACCACAATTAAGATCATTTTGTGACGTTGGTGATTGGGGTCTATATAGTTGCCTCTTTTTCTTTGGGGGTGGAGTTGTTGTTTTGTTGGTGTTGTTGGCGGTAAGCAGAGTAAAAAGAGGGAGAAAAATACGACTTGCGTGTCTAATTTTACGTTACAATATTAATTAAAAAAGAATGAAAACTAAATACTATTGAATATGTCATCATTATCATTTTAAAAATTTAAGTGACGGGTGAAAATAGATTATGACCGGATTTTTATGACCCTGTCAGTCAAAATGACAGACAACGAAAATGTCTAGCGCAACCTCTGCCTTCGACAGCTCTTTGGTCTTGGCCATAGTGGAGTTTTTAGTGTGACTGACTGAAGTTGTGGACAGGTGTCTTGTATAATAATAATAATAATGAGTTAAAACAGGTGCCATTAATACAGGTAACGAGTGGAGCCTCTTTAGACCTCGTTTGAAGAAGTTAGACCTCTTTGACAGCGAGAAATCTTGCTTGTTTGTAGGAGACCAAATACGTATTTTCTACTGAAATTTGGAAATAAATTATTTTAAAAAATCAAAAAATGTGATTTTCTGTTTTTTTTTCCACATTCTGTCTCTCATGGTTGAGGTTTACCCATGTTGACAATTACAGGCCTTTCTAATCTTTTCAAGTAGGAGAACCTGCACAATTGATGGTTGACTAAATACTTATTTGCCCCACTGTAGCTCTCCAACCGGACCCTGGTCCTCTTGGTCTAAGTCGAAATCGCCACATTAGAGTTGACCAGTGTTATCATTCGCCTCTCCCAGTCAAAATGGATCGACGCCGTCAATGGCAGCCAGCGAGATCAATGAACACCCTATAAAATGTTCATGAACATAATCATAAACAATTTAAATAGATTTGTCTAACGCTATATGTGAGTGAACTAAACGGGCGATGTTGTCGCACCACCGCACTCCTACTGAAGGTTCTGTGAAAAAAACGGCGGCAGCCAAAGTAGACTCATCTCTATTTCTTCCCGTCTCCCGAGCGGCAGGAAATGGATCAGCCCCGGGCCCTAATCCCTTTCAATATCCTCCACGTTCGGAACGGTGATCTCAGATTGAGCCGTCCGCCCTGGGAAAGGCACCCCAAAAACTTTTGCGACCTTTTTTCCAGTCACCTGCCCCACTTCAATTTAAGAGGATATCATGAAATAGCATAACCCGCCCCACTAAGGGAAACGGGAGTGCTATTAAATAATTCAAATGGCTGTCCTAGGATGCCAATCAGAAATACTACACCCATAAAAGCCATGTCTATACTTGGCGTGGAGCGGAGGCCCTGCAGCAAATGAAGGCATTATTCTTGTTATCCTCGGGAGGATGCGGCAGCGCGAGTATTTCTTCTTCTCGGGCTTGTCATCCACTTATTTCTTTATTTATTCTGCATGGGGGAAGATGTTTAGCTTTTGAAGGAGGACCAAGCGACTGTCAGCCTGACTTTATCCCCATTTGAATAGCGCCTCCAAGGTGAAACGCGCTAGCAAAGTAGGTTAGGGGTTGTGAAAAGAAATGAAATAATTGCCACGCTTTTAAAATTCTCATCAGGTCCGAACGTTATGCGTACGCAGGCGGGACGTGTACGAGGTTGCCTGGCTCGCTCCCTCCCGACGCGCCTCCTTAATCGGTGTAAAACGTCTCCGTTCTTTATTATTTCGAGACACGCGTCGAGCCAATTAGCCAGCCATTATGGCAAGGCAGGTGGTGCGCTAATACAAGATAATAACACACCTTGGGCATTGAGCACCGGCATGCTGCTCCAGGGGAGGATTTGTGGTCTCAGCAATATAGCGCATCTCTCCGCCAGCCTAATTGGGATTGGTTAGGGATGAAAGAAAAGGAAAATGACTGCACTTTTAATGTTGGGGGGAGAGAAGAGAAGGACAGTGGCGTTATTGCCGGCGACAAGGTTTCCGCCGTCGGCTCTGCTTGGAGGACGCGACGAATTAGATCCTCGCGTAAAGTGGAAATTGAGGCCTTCGATGATTTGATGTGAGGCGTACTTTACATATTTATTCAAATCGGAGTGGCAAAGAGAAAGGATAGAATGCTTAATGAGGGCTAACCTTATCCTAATCTGTGCTAATCGTCACCTTTTTAATATGATAGAATTACTCCTACAACGTAATCCTGATTTGGATCAGCTTGAAAATGACATTCATTAATTGCATTTGCTCATTTGCTAGTCAAGTCAAATCCATTGGGCTTGGGGTAGCTAGCGCTAAATGATCATGTTTCAATGCTATTGACTGCGCTAGACGTCCGAACCATTCGGAAAAAAGTTGGAGCATGCATTTTATCAGATTCACTATCAGTTGACGGGACACGGGGCCGATCTGTCGGGGGCCTATTTTCAAAAACAAAGCCGCTAGCGACCTAAAACCAAAACAGGAACCTCCCTTAGGCATACATACTGTATATGAGTCTCCATGAGCAGCGACATCCAAAAATTCAAAGCTGTTCCCTAATAAAATCTCGATTATTTTTTTATTCAACTATAACAAAACTTAAAATGGCTATAAAATTCTCAAAAAATTAAACAAAAAATTACCAAATACAAAGATAATCACCCATTTTTTCAGGATCAATAGCAATATAAAATTTAACATATATGTTTTTACCTAAAATGGCAACTTAATTTTTATTACTCTATCGTACCCAATATAAAATAAATGGCATTTCGATCATAGTTTAAGGAAAACAAGCAGAATATATTTGACATAGGGCATAAGAGATACATGACGCCTTCTGACCACCGTAGCCTAACGCGTGCGTCATGCAGCTGACTGAGCGAGATTGACGCTGACTACCAGGTGATAGGCAAGGCATCTACAAGCCCACGTCTGCAACATCAAATCCCGCAATCAGCTCTTCAGGACAGTCCAGAACAAATGGTGGGACGTCCTGTACATAAGCGGCCCCCTGGTGGCTGAAAAGTGTCATTGCATGTAATTGACTTTCCTATATATATATATAATTTATAATAATTAATAATAAATATTAAGAAACAATAATTAATAATATACAATTTTATTTTTCAAATGATTTTTTTTCTTTGATTGAAAATATATATATATTTTTTTTTAATTGAAGCAACTTTTTCTGTGATTAAATGATTTAGACGCAAACAACTTTTTTTGGGGGATTGAATTATAAAGACATAGATCTACCTCCATATGGCTCCGCCCAGGGGATACAATTTTTGACTGGGGTAACTACATTGGCACGACACTGGTGGGCATACCATATTTAATGACATACAAGATTCAAAATGACGATGTTGGCGAAAACTATTGCCTAAGCAGCCTGATTTAGAATCCCCCTCAAGAATGATGGGAAACAAAAAACGCTCATTGTCAACTTATAATTATAAATATTCTTGTAAATTAATGTTATTGCTGACACTGCGTTTCGGGGTCATCCACATGTTGTGCCCCCCCCCCCCCCCCCCTCCGCCCCAAAAGTCAAACTCCACCTATAGTCCTGTACTACCACAACACCCGATAACAAAAAGAACTCCAAGTTCGATAGATCAGCGCCTCTCAGACGGTGAGACGCGTCGAACCTAACACCTCAATTGCCTCATTAACCATGACCCAACAACGGTGGCACACGAACTTGACCGCCCAAATCTGCAACAGAAGAAAACACACCTCTATTCCTGCCCACGGCCCGCCCCGGGAGAGTCTTCAAAAAGACTGAATCTTTAATAATTGTTATTTTTTCTCGGGAACCTTTTGTTGACTTGTAATATGGCGACCTTGGAACCAGTCTGCCTCCTCGCCTGGGTCTGTTGCTGTTTTACCTGTCTGTATGATTGCTGTCTACTCGGAATAAATTGTCAACTTGTGTTTCGAAGCCTTTTTCCAGCTTTCAAAATGGAGTCAGTACAAGGGGTGAGTTTGGCCTTTTGGCCGGGTTGTCGTGATTTCGCCGGCCCGGGTCGTTGGAACTGCGCCAGCTGGCGTGATTATTTAGGTTGAATTCCGATGTTACTATTGCCTCAGCACATCTTACCGGTGTTCTGTCAAATTTTCCACCCTTATAATATCTTGCTCCCAATGCTTTTGTGGTGGTGAATAAACCGTTTTACATGCAGTTGGAATGTTATCCAACGGTGCTAAATAAACATGTGCAACACGAAAATGGCGTCAATTAATGCTTAACGACACAGCGAAGACGTTAACAGTGAGAGAATGGCGTGCAGTTGTCGTGTGCAGCTAACATGGCAGGATGTAAATAACAATCTGAATTCATGTTCTGTGCTAATTATTTCTTCAGTTACTGTTCGTTGTTTCATCAATTGCTAGTTATGGTATTTGGTAACACTTTATTTGACAGTAGCACCATAAGACTGTCATTACACAATCATCATTATGATATGACGCTGTCATGAGCATTAATGAATGCTTATAACAGATGTCATTGTTATCCAGCAAATGATCTCACTTTTGAATGGATGTAAAAGAGTCGAGCTGGTAAAAAATGGAGTTTGTAACATAATTTGCCGGTTAAAACATTCAACATATTTCGTTTATTATGACAGAACAGCAAAAAGGAAGCGGTTGTAGGGGGAAAGAAGATAAGAATCACAAGAAAAGAAAGAAAAGAAACACAACAACAAGAAATACATTGAACGCCTACACTAACTATTAATATGTTGGTGCTATCCTCAGCTAGATGTATTTCCGGTTGACACCATGTGGGGGGCCTGTTGACCTGGGAGAGAAGGGGACGGGGGTGGGGAAGTCTATAAACTAAAGAATTGGGATGGGTAGCGTGTACACAAATCAGCTCTATGATCTAGAACCCAGTAATCATGTGAATCCCTTGTGAGTGTAAGCCCATTGGCAACCGACCCTACGCTGCCCCACCGCCAGTCCCGGCACCGGGACCCCCCACCCGAGTGCGCCCAATCACATCCAGCCACATGCGAGCCGGATAAAACTGAATGACATCTGTCATAAGCATTCAGTAATGCTCATGATAGTGTCATGTCATAATTATGACAATCTTATGACACTGCTGTCAAACGAAGTGTTACCAAATACCATGTCAAGCAATTAATGAAACAACTGGAAAAGTAACTGAATAAATAATTATAAATAAATATAAATATAGATTAAATAATCTGTAACGCTGCAATGTGTGCTATGAGGTATCTGTTCCCTCTTAACCTAAATAAATGAACAAATAAGCTGCACTGGATTCAAAATGAAGGAAAAAATTAGCGGCTTGTAGTCCGAAAATTGCGGTATTTTATTTGGAAAACCTTGAAGTTGTTACATTTATCATTATTAAAGCATCCATTGGGGGATCACAATACAATTAGCAATCACACAACATTTATCATTATTAAAGCATCCAGTGGGGGATCACGATACAATCAGCAATCACACATTAAGTGCACAACCGCATATATCGGTATCAGTTTGATATTGGTATCGGATATTAGGAGTTGGGCAATATCGGTTATTGGTTAAAAAGTCAAGTCCAACAACTATAACTGTTACGTTTCCATAGTTTGAATGTTGTAACTGGTAATATTCATGAACTTCCTACCTGGGTGTCATTACGACACCTCGCCTATTTCTCCCGTTGCGTCTCAAAATGGAGTCGATGTCGCACTTGCCATCAAAACAGGCGTCCTTAATCGCACGTTGACATGTTTGACAGGTGAGGGATGGAGTGTCCCCGCGACTGCTTTGGAAAAAGCAACCGGCGCTCCAGAGTGTCAAAAGTAGTTTGCTTTTGTAACAGCCCGAATCACACTTGTGATATTGTTGCTAACAATATGAATAAAGCACACGCACACATAAATGTGTGGCGTCGCTATCACGTTAGCACCTCCGAGGGGCGGGAGGCCATTCGCCCCACGCGCGGTGTGTTTGACTGACACCGCGGTTATGAGCAATGATGGCTGCCCGAGCTTGAGGGGTGCTGTGAAGACACATCGCGCCTGTGCCCACTGACAACATCATTACAGTAAGGAGTCGATGTGGCAAGATGAGGCCTGGAGGTTTCAAGAGATTGACATAGTGCGCACATAATTCCTCCAACTTGGACACTGTAATAGGAATTTGAAACACCAACCAGTAGGGGTGTGACAACGTATCGTTATGGGGAATTATCATTATACTTAGTTTCTCATTTTCACCAAGACAAAAAATTTCCGCTAGAATAGTATCGTTGCCATTGGCTGCTACTGACGGCACGAATGAAAGAATGAAGTTCATTCGCTCACTCCCAGTCAAAATGGATTGGATGTCTATTCTTGTCAATGTAAGCCAATAAGAAAATTTTGGGTCACTTCCTTGCAATTTTCCTTTTAATTTTTCATATGTCTGAGCAGACACATAAGCTCCCTGAGCACAACGAGGACCACTGTGAGCAACATCAGATGTGTACGCTGTTGCCACACACCAGTCTGTTCAAAACCTTTGAAGGGAATAGTTACCTTTCTCGCACACACCATATAACTGTTTGCATTACTCAAACACACTTAATATAATCAATCAGGGAATAGTATTTTTTCTCATATGTACTGTAGGACTGTTTGTACTACTCTAACACACCTAATATAAAATAAATAGCATTTACACCATAGTTTAATGACAAGAAGCAGAATAGATACACAACACCATCTTATCACAGATGCCCAACGTGTGCGTCATGAGCAAGATTGACGCACCAACTCTTGCAATCAGTTCTCCTGGCCACTCCAAGGACAAAGAGCAGGGCGCTCTGTCCTATCACAAGTAGCATCGGCTGCCCAACCAGGATATAAAGTTGATAACGGGCGCTTGGGACGTCAAGACCGGCGTCGTTCGCTGTGGCAACCACGTCCCAGCCACGAAGGATGACGCACGAACCTAATCGCCCAAAACTGGCGACAGAGGGCTGATCCCAAGACAACACCCAGCCACACCTTCGGCCCGGCCCACTCCACCGCAGCTTTAAAAAAGACTGGACACGGAGATAACAAATGGTTCGCTGCTCGGAGACATGTCTATGTAGCCTTGTTTTGGATCCAGCATTGTTCCTCCGTCGTCTGATTTTGCCTTGTTTTTTTTACCATTGTAGACAAATAAATTGTCAACCTGTTTTCGGTGAGCCTTCATCAAACTAACACAGGAAGGGAACGCGCAGAATGTCGGCCCCCACCGGTTGGCTTGCATGAGCGGAGCAGCTCTTCTGTCGGCTGGCGGTGTTTCCGTGGCTTGGCGGGGGGGGGGGCCGAAATCTTTCACCTTGGATCATAGCAAGTTAGATGGCTTATTAAAAGTATGAAATTACAGCAGCAACTTTTATTAGTTTAGTTTTGATATATTTGATTTGGCCCACTTGAAATGAAAAAGCCATGATGAAGGGTTAGCATTTGTGTGTCTTAATTCTGCTGCACTGTTGTTAGCTAGCTAACCTGCACAGCACGTATGGTCAGGGCACATAAGCGCAAGACTGTCAATGCTATGATTGGTTGCGTAGCGTAAGTGAAGTGTATCGAATTATTGGCTAGACACCTGTTGCGCATTGAGATACTTTTTGTTGGTTTAATTAACTAGATTATATCAGTTCTAAAATTAGATAGTAATTAGCAATGTAGCACTTGCAAAAATTGGCAATTGAATGTTGCTTCAGTAAATCAGCACAGGCTCGTGGGCCGGGCGGGCGGACGGGGGTGGGGGTTGGTGTGGGGTTTGTGGTGCGTCCCCTCTTCCCATCCCTGAAGGCCAGTTGATGGGGGCGTGGGTGGCCCGGGGGACCACCCTGGATCCTAGGGGGGTGACGATAACCCCTTTTCTGGGCTGCGGGAGGAGGGATGAGCTGCGCTGCCCCTACCCCTGCCCTCCTTCCCTCGGCTCGCTGGGTGGGGGCCGTGGCCCTGGGGTGGTGCCCTGCTTGTCTGCATGGCTGTCGCGTGTTTGGTGGGGCTTGCGCGTGGCTGGATGTGATTGGGCACTCTTGGGTGGGGTGCCCTGGTGCTGGGATTGACGATGCGGCAGCGTAGGGTCGGTTGCCGACAGGCTTACACTCACAAGGGATTCACACGATTACTGGTTTCTAGATCTGGTTTGTGTTTTAGAGCTGTGTGTAGTTGTGTACACCCCACACCTCCCAATCACTTATCCTATAGACTCACCCACCCCCCCACCCCTTCTTTCCCTGTTCAACAGCCCCCCCACATGGTGTGAACCGGAAATACCGGAATTAACCCCTTCCTGTTCACTGCTTTGTCATAATAAACGAGGAATGTTGAATGATCACAATGGGGGTATGTCATGCTCTCAATGTGAAACATTAAAACTGTTCGGACCAACCGGACACTTATTCTTCTATTCTGTGTCATACAGTTGAACAGGACAGGATTTTAAAAAAAACAAAACAGAATCAGCACAGGAATCTTGCTCACTTTTCGAATGTTATTTTTCTCCGCAGTAGGCATGTGCCAGTTACCGTTTTCAAGGTTTACCGTGATATGAACACATCACGGTTTCCAAACCATAAAAATATTCCATCATACTGTAGTGCTGTATTAGCTATTTTTATGTCCCAAAAAACGAGAAATCCGTGGCTTGTAGCAGCAGCAGAGCACGGAGCAAACCAGTTTCTCCTCCCATCAGATAGAGGAATACAAGAATTGGAATAATGCCTCTAAATTGGGCACTGAGCAGTTCAAAACCTGGTCTAAAACGTGACTTTGCCTAGATTTATTCAGCGTTCCAAAAATAGGGGTGATTGGCATAACCTTCACCAAACCACTGAAACTGACTCACCGAACTCCTGGGGTCGATCGAACCCAGGTTAAGAACCACTACACTAAAACATGAGTTGACAAGGAAGTGACTCATAAATGCCCCATAATTTAATAGTTGTACAACGTCGTAGATTTACAGTGCCTTGCAAAAGTATTCGGCCCCCTTGAACCTTGCAACCTTTCGCCACATTTCAGGCTTCAAACATGAAGATATAATATTTTAATTTTTTGTCAAGAATCAACAACAAGTGGGACACAGTCGTGAAGTGGAACAAAATTTATTGGATAATTTAAACTTTTTTAACAAATAAAAAACTGAAAAGTGGGGCGTGCAATATTATTCGGCACCCTTGCGTTAATACTTTGCCACCTTTTGCTCCAATTACAGCTGCAAGTCGCTTGGGGTATGTTTCTATCAGTTTTGCACATCGAGAGACTGACCTTCTTGCCCATTCATCCTTGCAAAACAGCTCGAGCTCAGTGGGGTTGGATGGAGAGTGTTTGTGAACAGCAGTCTTCAGCTCTTTCCACAGATTCTCGATTGGATTCAGGTCTGGACTTTGATTTGGCCATTCTAACACCTGGATACGTTTATTTTTTAACCATTCCATTGTAGATTTGGCTTTATGTTTTGGATCATTGTCCTGTTGGAAGATAAATCTCCGTCCCAGTCTCAGGTCTTGTGCAGATACCAACAGGTTTTCTTCCAGAATGTTCCTGTATTTGGCTGCATCCATCTTCTCGTCAATTTTAACCATCTTCCCTGTCCCTGCTGAAGAAAAGCAGGCCCAAACCATGATGCTGCCACCACCATGTTTGACAGTGGGGATGGTGTGTTCAGGGTGATGAGCTGTGTTGCTTTTACGCCAAACATATCGTTTTGCATTGTGGCCAAAAAGTTCAATTTTGGTTTCATCTGACCAGAGCACCTTCTTCCACATGTTTGGTGTGTCTCCCAGGTGGCTTGTGGCAAACTTTAAACGAGACTTTTTATGGATATCTTTGAGAAATGTCTTCTTGCCACTCTTCCATAAAGGCCAGATTTGTGCAGTGTAGGACTGATTGTTGTCCTATAGACAGACTCTCCCACCTCAGCTGTAGATCTCTGCTGTTCATCCAGAGTGATCATGGGCCTCTTGGCTGCATCTCTGATCAGTTTTCTCCTTGTTTGAGAAGAAAGTTTGGAAGGACGACCGGGTCTTGGTAGATTTGCAGTGGTCTGATGCTCCTTCCATTTCAATATGATGGCTTGCACAGTGCTCCTTGAGATGTTTAAAGCTTGGGAAATCTTTTTGTATCCAAATCCGGCTTTAAACTTCTCCACAACAGTATCTCGGACCTGCCTGGTGTGTTCCTTGGTTTTCATAATGCTCTCTGCACTTTAAACAGAACCCTGAGATTATCACAGAGCAGGTGCATTTATACGGAGACTTGATTACACACTGGATCATTCAGAGATCCTCACTGAACTTCTGGAGTGAGTTTGCTGCACTGAAAGTAAAGGGGCCGAATAATATTGCACGCCCCACTTTTCAGTTTTTTATTTGTTAAAAAAGTTGAAATTATCCAATAAATGTTGTTCAACTTCACGATTGTGTCCCACTTGTTGTTGATTCTTGACAAAAAAATTAAATTTCATATCTTTATGTTTGAAGCCTGAAATGTGGCGAAAGGTTGCAAGATTCAAGGGGGCTGAATACTTTTGCAAGGCACTGTATTTCCTGACCTTTGTTGCCATACTGTGAGATAATCGTTATCCTACTCCCAATTTCCAGATCTGTTTTTGAAAATAGTCGGGCAGACGGCCATAGTAACAACCCTGTTTGCTTTTGCGCAGTTTCCGTCTGTTCAAGATTCGCATCGCGAAGTAATAAGGAAGGATTCGCCTTTTTAGTGCCAATCTTGGAAATGATACATCCACATTAATACGGCTGTCTTTTTATATGGAGCTTTCCTGGTTCTACTCAAACATCTGTGCACAAAGAAGCGGTAGGACGCTCCGGTTTCCCACGTTTGGCTCACCATATGTCTTGCCCAACTGTTGCTTTGCTGAGCATCCACAGTCAGAGGTAATGAAACAGGCTGCTTGCAAAAAAAGATGGAAAAACAAAGCTGGCGATAGCTGCCGGCGTGTTATTATTTCATCGGTTATATTTGTCAATCAGCTGCTCGGCGTGTTAAAAAAAATGTTAATGACGGAAAACTAATTAAGCGCACAGCTTCGGGATTCAAGCTTTTAAATATCGGAATTTTACCACAAAAAAGCCCAAAAAATTGCTGGAAAATCTGCAGTCTGGTGAGGACGCGAGCATTTCATCGCAATATAGCGGCGGGACAGTTAGCTCTCCTAGATTTTGCGCGTTTTCAGGCTGCTTGCTCAGAGAAATCATCGCCCTCGGGCGACGTCCTATCCCTTAGCGAGACCCGAGATGACGGAAAAGGATGATGCAAGCTTGTCGGAGGGCGAGGGGGGAAAAAAGCAGCTAATCATCAAAATGAGTTCCCATTTAGTGGGAAATCTCCAGGCTGAGTAATGAGTTTACTTATTAGCTGATCACGGCCGCACTCTTCTCCATGCCTGCGAGCGTGCCACGGAATCCATCGTCGTAATTAGAGGACGCCACATCCGTTCAGGTGTCAATCACCGAGACTTGCACTTGAACTCTCACTGTCGCTACAACAACGTTATATAAATGTTTCAGTGATTAGTAATGAGAAAAGTCAACTAGCTCTTAAAAATTGCAATGATAACAAAGTTTTTTTTTTATATTTCATATGTCCACTAGTGTTACACTGATACCGACATCAGCACGGATATGGCACTAAAATGACGTAATCAGTTTCAGGGAGTAATAAGAACGTGCGAATGCGTTGCAATTTGTACTTTTTGAGATCTAGTTTTCAACTTGGGGTTTAGCTATCGATTATTTTAGTAGTCGATTAATCGATGAACTAGTTAGTTCGAATAATTGAGTAATCGGATAAGGGAAATAGGAATATAATAACTGAGCTGAGCTTCAAACAGTCTAAAAAAAAAATTAGGATCTAAGTACAACAAAAGAACAAATTGCTAACTTGCATAGCAAAAATCCGCTAGCTAAAATGCAGTAAAGTGCTAAGTTTTTTTTTTTTTAAACAAATGTTTCAAACACATATTCCCTCAAAAAATGGCTAAATATACCAACACAGATGCATTAAAAAAAAAAACATGAACTCAAACAAAAATTTATGTTGGTCTTAATAGGGAGCAGCTGGATTCAGCCATGTGAAATGAGTCGCCTTCACCAATAGAGGACACTTCCAACTTTTCAATGTTAAAAAAAAAAAAAAAAAAAAAAAAAACAAACCATTACAACGTCACTTTAATTAAACGAATATTTGAAGCGGCAAAGTTTGATTCAAATTTTTTTTTTTCTCAGCGATTTACTCGAATTAATCGATTAATCGTTGCTGTATTGGTACCCCTTGCAATTCTGTCAGATAATGCTCAATATCTCCCAGAAAATAATTGCAATTAAAAAGGTTTTTGGTTGTAACATCTTCATTAATTTTGCTTGCAATGAAAAAACACAAAAGGGAATGGGAAAAAAATTAAATCATTATCATTTTACACAAAACTCCAAAAATGGGCCAGACAAAAGTATTGGCACCCTTTGAAAAATCATGTGATGCTTCTCTAATTTGTGTAATTAACAGCATCAGTTACTTACCTGTGGCACATAACAGGTGGTATAAATAAATTAAATTTCAAGTGCAGCTAGTTAACATGGATTAAAGTTGACTCAACCTCTGTCCTGTGTCCATGTGTGTTCCACATTGTGCATGGAGGAAAGAAAGAAGACCAAAGAACTGTCGGAGGACTTGAGAAGCAAAATTGTGAGGAAGCATGGCCAAATCTCAAGGCTACAAGTCCATCTCCAAAGACCTGAATGTTCCTGTGTCTGCCGTGCGCAGTGTCATCAGTAAGTGTAATGCCCATGGCACTGTGGCTAACCTCCCTAGATGTGGACGCAGAAGAAAAATTGCTTGGAGATTTCAACGAAAGATCGTGCGAATGGTGGTTAAAGAACCTCGAATGACATCCAAACAAGTTAAAGCTGTCCTGCAGTCCAAAGGTACAACGTTGTCAACCCATACTATCTTTTGGTGTCCGCATGAAAAGGGATTCTATGCTAGGATACCTAGGAAGACCCCACTTCTGACTCAGAGACATAAAAAAGCCAGGCTGGAGTTTGCCAAAACTTACCTGAGAAAGCCAAAAATGTTTTGGATGGTCAGATGAGACAAAAGTAGAGCTTTTTGGGAAAAGGCATCAACATAGAGTTAACAGGGGGAAAAAACGAGGCCTTCAAACAAAAGAACACGGTTCCCACAGTCAAACATAGCGGAGTTCCCTGATGTTTTGGGGTTGCTTTGCTTCCTCTGGCACTGGACTGCTTGACCGTGTGCATGGCATTATGAAGTCTGAAGACTACCAACAAATTTGGCAGCATAATATAGAGCCCGGTATGAGAAAGCTGGGTCTCCCTCAGAGGTCACGCGTCTTCCAGCAGGACAATGACCCAAAAGACACTTCAAAAAGCACCAAAAAAAATGGTTTGAGAGAAAGCACTGGAGATTTCTAAAGGGGCCAGCAATGAGTCCAGACCTGAATCCCATAGAACACCTGTGGAGAGATTTGAAAATGGCAGTTTGGAGAAGGCACCCTTCAAATCTCAGAGACCTGGAGCCGTTGGCCAAATAAGAATGGTCTAAAATTCCAGCAGAGCATTGTAAGAAACTCATTGATGGATACCGAAAGCGGTTGTTTGCAGTTATTTTGTCTAAAGGTTGTGCTACCAAGTATTAGACTAAGGGTGCTTTTACTTTTGTCCGGCCCATTTTTGGAGTTTTATGTAAAATGATAATGATTTCATTGTTTTTCCATTCTCTTTTGCGTTTTTTCATAGCAAGCAAAATAAATGAAGATATTACTACCAAAGCATTGTAATTGTAATTATTTTCTGACAGTATTGCAGGGGTGCCAATACTTTTGGCCAGCAATGTACTAACCCAGTGCTTCTCAATTATATTCTGTAATGCCCCCCCAATGCAAGACGTAAATGTTTTGCGCCCCCCCCAACTCTCTGCCTCCACTGTAAATGTGTCATTTGTCTATAAGATTATTATAATCAGTACACCTCTGAATAACATTGTGTTCTTTTTAATATTAAAGGGAAAAAAATGTAATATAGATCAACTTACAATAAAATACAATATGACTTCACTAACATTGTTTTGTTTTTAACAGAAAAGACTTCAAGCACATCAATTTGCCTAAATTAAAAAACAAAAACACTTCCAAACTGTAAAAATGATACTCAATGCACATTTGTTGACCATTTGATACTGAAAAATAAAATTTAATACTAGGCCTGCAAGCAGGACTGAACGGGCCCTCGCAATCTAGCACAACTCGGACGTCACGCAACTCGGACTGTGTGCAGGTCAGGGTGGTGGCAGATCCTCCTCTCTAATCATCTCATTAGAACCTAACATGCTCGAAAGTCGCCTATTTACATTCCCACACCCAAGAGATAAAAACTCCTATTGGAGAGAGTACTACAAAAAAGGAGCCACTACTGAGCTGTGCAGCCAAGCCCTTATTCAAAACCAAAATTAATCTTCTAACTGGGCCAATTCGACCAAGTGTGCCAAATATTGTGGCTCTATAAGCTGCCTGAGTCTCTGAAAAAAAATATTTCCTTTAAATGGCAAACAAAGGGTCGTCACGGCAACAGACAGAGACACGTGGACATTGGCCGTAAATAAGTATTTTAATAGGTCTTGAAACTACAATGACCAACCTGAAAAGAGCTGGACATGTATTGGAAAAACGAGTGACTTTCTATTGCCACTAGTTGGCGCTGTAGGGTTGATGCAAATGACCCCTACAAGGCCCTTCAGGGTATGACTCTCAACAAGCACGGGAAGTTTGGCGCAGATATGTTGTATATCTGCCAAGTTATGACTGTTCAAAGTTTTTGGAGAGAAAAATTGTTAACAGTCATTTTCACTTTCCTGTTTGGACCCTTCCGCTTCAACGAAACTTCAATATTTTTCATCAGGCACCTGAAGACAGGTCTTAAGGCTTCCCTTATGCAGCTTTGAGGTAGATTGATTTTTTCCCTTTAGAGGAGGAGTGTGTCCCGTAAAAAAAGGGCATTTCCTGTTCCCACTAGGAGGCACGAAGCACAAATGGTAAATTTTCAATCCAGTCCTGCTCAGGCTGGTATACCTCACACACATGCCAGATTTAAAATAGATTGAACGTTGTATGAGGGAGTTATCAGTCATTTTCCGAATTCGGTGTTTTGGCGAAAAAATGGCCGACTTTGGCACCCCGCCCAGGTCAGGCCCGTGAATGAAAACACACCATTTTGATAATTTAAGATTTCATATGCCTCATGAACAGTCTCGCCAATTTTGAGAATGATCAAACTAATTCCCTAGGTGCCAAGGTGTAAAATGTGCACACTGTAAATCGATAAAAATTTCACATTCAATCCAAAATACCCGATTTCCTGTTGGGTTTGGAATATGCATGCAAGAGACTTTTTGGAGCAGTTTTGTACAAGGTATCGACTCTCCAAATTTCATCCCTCTACGTTGAAAAAACCTAAATGGAGAGGCCTTTTTGAAAATTTCAAGGGGGCGCCACTGAGCCATTTTGTTACATGTTTTCGTAACGTTGCAAGATTATTGAACGTTATGCAAAGCCACATGTATGTCCAAATTTTTGTGAGTTTTCGTTTATGTTCAAGCCTCCAAATGTAAACTCCTACTCTGAACCGATAAAAATTTCACATTCGATCCAAAATACCCGATTTCCTGTTGGATTTGGAATACGGGTGCAAGAGACTTTTTGGAGCAGTTTTGCACAAGGTATCGACTCCCCAAATTTCATCACTCTCTGTTAAAAAAACCTAATAGGAAACGCCTTTTTGAAAAATTCAAGGGGGCGCCACTGAGGCATTTTGCTACATTTTTTCGTAACATTGCAAGATTATCGAACGTTATCTAAAGCCGCATGTATGTGCAAATTTTTACGAGTTTTTGTGCATATTCAAGCCTCCAAATGTAAACTCCTACTGTGAACCCATGAAAATTTCACATTCGATCCAAAATACCCGATTTCCTGTTGGATTTGGAATATGGGTGCAAGAGACTTTTTGGAGCAGTTTTGCATAAGGTATCTACTCCCCAAATTTCCTTGCTCTATGTTGAAAAAACCCAATAGGAAAGGCCTTTTTTAAAACTTCTTTCTGTCGCCACTAGTTGGCACTGTAGAGTTGATGCAAATGACCCCTACAAGAACCTTCAGGGTATGACTCTCAACAAACACGGGAAGTTTGGCGCAGATATGTTGTATATCTGCCGAGTTATGACTGTTCAAAGTTTTTTGCGTGACAAATTGTTGACGTTCATTTTCACTTTCCTGTTTAGACCCCTCCGCCTCAACGAAACCTCAATATTTTTCATCAGGCACCTGAACACAGGTCTTAAGGCTCCCCTGATACAGGTTTGAGGTCAACAGATTTTTTTCCCTTGGAGGAGGAACCTGTCTCGTAAAAAAAGGCATTTCCTGTTCTCACTAGGGGGCGCTAGACCTAATGGGTAATATTTCAATGCACTCGTGTTAAGGGTGGGATACCACACATACATGCCAAATATGAAAAAGATTGAACGTTGTGTCAAGGAACTATAAGTCATTTACTGAATTTGTCATTTTGCCGAAAAAATGGTCGACTTTGGCACCACGCCCAGGTCAGACCCGTGAATGAAAACGCACCATTTTCAAAACTTAAGATTTCATATGTCTCCTGAACAGTCTCACCAATTTTGAAGATGATCCAACTAACTCCCTCGGCGAAAAGGTCTCAAATGTGCACCCTGTAAATCGATAAAAATTTCATATTTGATCCAAAATAACCGATTTCCTGTTGGGTTTGGAATATGCGTGTAAATGCTCTTTTGGAGCGGTTTTGGACAAGGTATAGACCCCCCAAATTTCATTGCTCTACGCTGACAGACCCTAATGTTATAGGCCAATTTTAAAATTTCAAGGGGGCGCCACTGAGCCATTTTGTTATATTTTTTTGCAACGTTGCAAAATTATCGAAATTTACAATTTTCCGGACGTATGTGCAAATTTTGGTGACTTTTCGTGCATGTTAAGGCCTCCAAATTGGCCGTTTTCATTTGCCCTGAAAAAAAAAAATAATAATAATAATTAAAAAAATAATCCTTTGCAAAACAATAGGGCCTTCGCACGTCTAGTGCTCGGGCCCTAAAAATGAAAAAAATATTATAAATTCCAATTGATTAGCAACATTAACTCTTGAGGACTAAATCCCAAACAATTTGACCGGAAAAAAAACAAAGATTAATAGAACAAACACGACATTGTCATTGAGCAGAGGGACAGTTTTCATTTTTGCTGTAAATTTATGTATAATTATTGATAATGAATCGTTCATATATGTGTTTTTTAATATAGACCAAAAAATGCCTAAGATTACAACAAGAAATGAGAAAATGTGAAAAAAAAATTAAATAAGATATTTAAAAGAATAAAAAAAAATATAGTAAATGGAGAAAAAAGGGGAATCATTAAAAATAAAAATGGAATTTATTATTTTTTTTATTTTATTTAAATTTTTCAAGTTTTTTATTTTAATTTTTTTATGTCCAATTTTCTATAGTTTTTTTTTTTTTTTTTTTTTTACATCTCATACCTGTTTTTTTTGTTTATTTATTTATTTTTTTTTTTTAGGGCCCGAGCACTAAGCGTGCGAAGGCCCTATTATTTTGCAAAGAATTATTTATTTATTTTTTTTTTTTTTTTTCAGGGCAAATGAAAACGGCCAATTTGGAGGCCTGAACATGCACGAAAAGTCACCAAAATTTGCACATACGTGTGGAAAATTGTAAATTTCGATAATTTTGCAACGTTGCAAAAAAATGTAACAAAATGGCTCAGTGGCGCCCCCTTGAAATTTTAAAATTGGCCTATAACATTAGGGTCTGTCAGCGTAGAGCGATGAAATTTGGGGAGTCTATACCTTGTCCAAAACCGCTCCAAAAAAGCATATACACCCATATTCCAAACCCAACAGGAAATCGGTTATTTTGGATCGAATATGAAATTTTTATCGATTTACTGTGTGAACATTTGAGATCTTTTCGCCGAGGGAGTTAGTTGGATCATCTTCAAAATTGGTGAGACTGTTCAGGAGACATATGAGATCTTAAGTTTTAAAAATGGTGCGTTTTCATTCACGGGTCTGACCTGGGCGTGGTGCCAAAGTCGGCCATTTTTTCGGCAAAATGACAAATTCAGTAAATGACTAATAGTTCCTTTACACAACGTTCAATCTTTTTCATATCTGGCATGCATGTGCGCGATCCCATCCTTAACACGAGTGCATTGAAACATTACCCATTAGGCCGAGCGCCCCCTATTGGGAACAGGAAATGCCTCTTTTACGAAACAGGCTCCTCCTCCAAGGAAAAAAAATCTATTCACCTGAAACCTGCATCGGGGGAGCCATAAGACATGTGTTCAGGTGCCTGATGAAAAATACTGAGGTTTGGTTGAAGCAGAAGGGTCCAACAGGAAAAGTGAACATGACTGAAGCCATTTCGTCTCACCACAAGTTTTGAACAGTCATAACTTGGAAGATCTACAACATATCTGCGCCAAACATCTCGTGCTTGTTCAGTCATACTCTGAAGGGTCCTGTAGGGGTCATTTGCATCAACCCTACAGCGCCAACTAGTGGCAATAGAAAGGAGCTCGTTTTTCCAATACATGTCCAGTTCTTTTCAGGTTGGTCATTGTAGTTTCAAGACCTTTTGAAATACTTATTTTACGGCCCATGTCCACATGTCTCTGTCTGTTGCTGTGATGACCCTTTGTTCGCCATTAAAAGGAAAAAAAATTTTTTTCAGAGACTCAGGCAGCTTATAGAGCCACAGAATTCGGCACACTTGGTCGAATTGACCCAGTTAGAAGATTCATTTTGGTTTTGAATAAGGGCTTGGCTTCACAGCTCAGTAGTGGCTCCTTTTTTGTAGTACTCTCTCCAATAGGGGGTTTTATCTCTTAGGTGTGTGAATGTAAAGAGGTGACTTTTGAGCATGTTAGGTTCTAATGAGATGATTAGAGAGGAGGATCTGCCACCACCCTGACCTGCACACTGTCCAAGTTGCGCTAGATTGCGAGGGCCCGTTCAGTCCTGCTTGCAGGCCTAGTTTGTTTTGTTTTTTAATTTAGACCTATTTTTTTTTAATTGGACACTTTTCATCCATAATAATTCCTGATTCATATTAATTTTTTTCCATTTAATTTTATTTTGATTAAATTGAGATGTCTAATGTCTTTATGTGACCTCTTAATTGATTTGGCATCCTGCTGTCCGCTTACCGTTTTTAGACACGGTAAACAGACTTGTCTTTCCAGGTGCTAAAAGTGAAGGAGAAAAGATATCATCATCGCACACACGATATAATTGTTTGCATTAGTCTAACACATATATAGTCTAACACATACACATGGTACAGGTTTTCGTAGGCACCGTCTAACTGTTTGCATTAGTCTAACACACGTAATATAATTAATCAGGAAATAGTATCATTTTCATATTTACGGTAGGACTACACTACTAATATAAAATAAATAGCACACCATAGTTTAATGAGAAGAAATAGAAGAGATACACAATGCCGTCTTATCACAAGATTGACGCACCAACTCTGGCAATCAGCTCTCCCAGCAAACTCCAAGGACAAAGCGCTTTGTCCTAAAACAAGTACAACCAGCCCGGACAGCAAAGTTGATAGCGGGCGTCCCAATCCGCGCACGAACCTAAGCCGCCCAAAACCGGCCACAGAGGGGATGGCCCAAAAGCAACGCCCAGAAACGCCTTCGACAAGGCCTGCCTCAGCAAAGACTTTAAAAAGACACTGAGATAACACAGATTTTTCTCTGCTCGGAAACATAGAGCCTTGTTTTGGATTCAGAATAGTCCCTCCGTCGTCTGTTTTTGCCTTGTGTTTACCATTGTCAAAGAATAAATTGTCAACCTGTTTTCGGTGAGTGTTCTTCAAGCTTTTGAAACATGGAGTCAGTACAAAGGGTTAAAATAAGAGGACATGCGAGATTCGGCCTTCCCGGCGGGCGCACACGGAGCAGCGTCAGCCGAGCGGCAATTGTTTTGGCTGGTGCTGTTCTCGGGTGCGTCTGGGCTGGGGGGGCGAATTTCAACAGTTGGTGCCCAACGTGGGCACAGCCAAAACGCTACATAGGCTTCGTCATATTTCCTCGTCTTAGCTTTCCATATCTCCAGTGTCCAGAGCGCCACTGGCACCCACTGAGTGAATATCCAATTACAATTTATTCTAGTACAGCAAAAAACGTATGTTCCCCAAGGTCACATGCGCCACCCCTGGCATAGCTCCGCGCCCTGGGGGTCCGCCCCACCATTTGAGAAGTACTGTACTAACCCAATAGTTAGACAAATAAGCTGCAGGATTCAAAATGAGGGAAAAAGTGGTGGCTTATACTCCAAAAATTACAGTAAGTAAAAATAAGTGAGCACTTCATCCACCACTGCCTATTAACGTAACACTAATTTCCACTTAGTACGACACTAGAACTGAGATAATGAAGTCATCATGAAGCCGACGCTGCTGGTAGGAGAATAAAAAAATATATACAACAAGAGATAAAATTTGAAACCTTCCACACTATATACTTTCCACTTACCCGTATTGAGCTCTCCTTTAAAGTTAACTCTGCACCAGCAGTAAATCTGCAGCAGTGAAAAGTCTTTATATTGTGATTTATTGTGGAAGAAGTGAAATATAAAAGAGACGGGAAGAACATAACAAGGCAGAAAGTAATGCTACCTGGCAGGAATTCAGAATGTGCCATCGGACAAATGCAGGTGCTTGTGTCATTTTCCTGGAGGTGTGTAGGCAGAAGTGTCCATATAGTCTTTTCCCCACAGTTGCTCTATACTTTCTCTGTAATGTATTGCTTTAGTTTCCTCAACCTCCATTGGAGCAAATTAGCGATTAGCTTGATGAAAGGAACGCAGCTATTGCACCCGAAACGATTAAACCTCAGAGTCTAGTTGTTGGCATGTCTTCAGAAGCACTACCGAGGTCTTTGATGCTGTCAGAGATGCAATTATTCGACCTGAAATAATCATTCAAATTAAGCAATTGCCAGTTGGGAGCTAACGAATCAGCGTGTTGGATATTAACTGGGAGCGTGTTGTTCCGGTCCGCGTGTTCGGGCGTCCCGAGCGGCATCGCCGACTTGTATCCGGCCTTGGCTGTTTTATTTTTGACACGCTCGTTCATTGTCCGCCGGTCCTGAGACCTTGGCGAAATGTTTGATGGAGCTTTCCGTGGAGCCGCTAGCCTTGGAGTGCAGAAAAAAAAATGACCCAAAAAAATTTGACAGTTTCCGGGGAAATACTAGGCTGTATAATACCAGATGACAAACATGTCACAGTAACAGGAGAGGCGGTTTGAGAGGAAATTTAGAGTTGCTGGGAAATGAGATAATATTCATGTAAGCGCTTAAGCTATTTCAGGGTTGTCAAACTGGCGGCCCAGGGCGCAGGTACGGTCCGACACCTCATTTTAAATGGCCCGGGAAAGCTCAGCCATAGACTTCATAACCTATTGACATGACACAGGGTTGATCTGTAGTTGGCCTACTTTCAAAAACTTCAAATTACCTGCTACCGACCTAAAACCAAAACAGGCATCTACCATAGCCATATATGAGTCTCTATGAGCACCGGCATAAAAAAAATTCTAAGTCGTTCCCTTATAAAATCCCGATTAGATATTTTTTATATACAGTGGGGCAAATAAGTATTTAGTCGACCACCCATTGTGCAAATTCTCCTACTTGAAAAGATTAGAAAGGCCTGTAATTGTCAACATGGGTAAACCTAAACAATGAAAGACAGAATGTGGGGAAAAAAACAGAAAATCACTTTGTTTGATTTTTTAAAAGAATTTATTTCCAAATTAGAGTGAAAAACAAGTACTTGGTCACCTATAAACAAGCAAGATATCTGGCTGTCAAAGGGGTCTAACTTCTTCTAACGAGGTCTAACGAGGCTCCACTCATTACCTGGATAAATGGCACCTGTTTTAACTCATTATCGGTATAAAAGACGCCTGTACACAACTTCAGTCAGTCTCACTCCAAACTCCACAAGACCAAAGAGCTGTCGAAGGACACCAGAGACAAAATTTTAGACCTGCACCAGGCTGGGAAGACTGAATCTGCAATAGGTAAAACACATGTTGTAAAGAAATCAACAGTGGGAGCAATTATTAGAAAATGGAAGACATACAAGACCACTGATAATCTCCCTTGATCTGGGGCTCCATGCAAGATCTTACCCCATGGCGTCAAAATGATAACAAGAACGGTGAGCAAAAATCCCAGAACCACACGGGGGAACCTAGTGAATGACCTACAAAGAGCTGGGACAACAGTAACACAATGCACCGCCAAGGACTCAAATCCTGCACTGCACTGTCCCCTGCTGAAGAAAGTACGCGTCCAGGCCGGTCTGCGGTTCGCTAGAGAGCATTTGGATGATCCAGAAGAGGACTGTGAGAATGTGTTATGGTCAGATGAAACCAAAATAAAACTATTTGGTCGAAACACAGGTTCTCGTGTTTGATGGAGAAAGAATACTGAATTGAATCCGAAGAACACCATACCCACTGTGACGCATGGGGGTGGAAACATCATGCTTTCGGGCTGTTTTTCCGTAAAGGGACTAGGATGACTGATCTGTGTAAAGGAAAGAATGAATGGGGCCATGTATCGAGAGATTTTGAGTGAAAATCTCCTTCCATCAGCAAGCGCATTGAAGATGAGACGTGGCTTGGTCTTTCAGCATGACAATGATCCCAAACACACAGCCAGGGCAACAAAGGAGTGGCATCGTAAGGAGCATTTCAAGGTCCTGGAGTGGCCTAACCAGTCTCCAGATCTCAACCCCATAGAAAATCTGCGGAGGGAATGGAAAGTCTGTGTTGCTCAACGTTAGCCCCAAAACATCACTGCTCTAGAGGAGATCTGCATGGAGGATTGGGCCAAAATACCAGCAACAGTGTGTGAAAAGCTTGTGAAGAGTTACAGAAAACGTTTGTCCTCCGTTATTGCCAACAAAGGGTACATAACAAAGTATTGAGATGAACATTTGGTATTGACCAAATTCTTATTTTCCACCATGATTAGCGAATAAAATTCTTTAAAAATCAAACAATGTGATTTTCGGGGGAGGGGGGGGTCCCCACATTCTGTCTCTCATGGTTGAGGTTTCCCATGTTGACAATTACAGGCCTCTCTAATATTTTCAAGTGGGAGAACTTGCACAATTAGTGGTTGACGAAATACTTATTTGCCCCACTGTAAGTATAACACAACTTAAAATGGTTATTAAAGTCACAGATTTTATACTAGATGCACAAAAATCACCAAATGCAGAGTGAAGGAATTTGCCCTCCCGGCCAAGCCGCACGGAAACAGCAACAGCCGAACGAAGTGCCGCTCTGCTGATGCCGCCTCCGTGAGTCAACCGGAAGGGGCTGACATTCCACGCATTCACTCCCATGTTAACCCTTTGTACTGACTCCATGTTCCAAAAGTTTGAAAGAAGGCTCACCGAAAAAAGTTTGACAATTTATTCGTCGACAGTGGTCAAAAAACAAGGCAAAAACAGACGACGGAGGGACAATTCTGGATCCAGGGTCGTCAAAACAACAGCTACACAGCAATGATCCTGAGCAGCGAACTGTTTGTTTTCTCAGTGTCCAGTCTTTTTGAAAGCTGCGGTGGAGTGGGCCAGGCCGAAGATGTGGCTGGGTGTTATCTTGGGAATAATCCCTATGTGGCCGGTTTTTGGTGGTTTGGTTCGTGCGTGGCTGGGACGTGGTTGCCCCAGTGACCGACGCTGGTCTTGACGTCCCAAGCGCCCGCTATCAACTTGTTCTCCTGGCTGTGCGAGATGCTACTTGTTTTAGGACAGAGCGCCCTGCTTTTTGTCCTTGGAGTGGCCGGGAGAACTGATTGCGAGAGTTGGTGCGTCAATCTTGCTCGTGACACACACGTTGGGCTTCTGTGATAAGATGGCGTTGTGTATCTATTCTGCTTCTTTTCATTAAACTATGGTGTGCTACTTTATATAAGGTGTGTTAGCGTAGTACAAATAATCCTACAGTTCATATGAGAAATGATACTATTCCCTGATTGATGGTATTACGTGTGTTAGAGTAATGCAAACAATTAGACGGTGCCTACGAGAAACGGTGCAATCTTTTTCATTCCCCCTCATGAGCCCTGACAGGGCTGATAAGGTGATTCGTTTTACTGTGTCAAAGGGCATGGAGTGAAGTCTGCCCAAACTATAGTTAGATGCTTTACTATAATAACTGTGTTAGACTAATGCAAACAATTATATGGTGCGAGAACAGTACCTATTCCCTTCAGAGTCTATGGCTGACGCACACAGAGCAGAGCGTGAATAGATGGATGAAGGATGGACATAAGAAGGTTTTTCAAGCAAGTATTTATAACTGCTGGTAGTAACAGTTAATTAATAAACCAAATGCACCCTGTTTGACCAATAAAAATCTGGCTTGCACACTACAGATAATCTTTGTGCACTTCTTACCTTTGTTGTTTTGTGGTCAAAAGTTCCATCCCAGCTCAAAAATAACGCTCCTCCTTTGTTGCTGCTAGCTAATTGGTCTGAAATGCATTGTGGCGGTCCTGGTTGTTTATCGAGTTAAGTGTGCACTCTTTTTACCAATATCGATCGGGTGACTTCCTTCTGGAGCATCAGCTGCGTTTCTCACTTTACCCATACGTAGATGATTACACGAGCTGAGCATTGGACGCCGTGCATCTCTTGGGGTGTATGGCCAGTGGACGGGGCTCGGCTGACCCTCTGGTTCTCTGCTTGATAGATGATCCGTGTGAGGCTGAATCCCTGTTTGATTGACTGTGAAATGGAAATGGAATTAGTGATGTGGTTGCAATTTTCAATTTTCATTCCGATGTTCTCAGTTGAACCAGAGACTATCATAATCATTCTTGAGAGACTTGTTTTGTTAAAAATGAAAATAGAGCTTATTTCTGCTGTGTTTTTTTGTTGTAATTACTCGTGTGTGGAGACTTGACTTCTAGCACTCTAGTTTCTTTCCCTACCAAGCAGCGGGTGCCGTTGAGGCCTTCTAATAAGACCGGAATCCGCCGCTGCGCAAAAGTGGAATATGAGCATTGGCTGTTTTGGCCCCCTGGCCTCGGGGTTTTCAGCTTGGGCTTGTCTGGTTGCATCTGGTCGTGCGTGGGTCCTTTGGGCGTGCGGTGTGGGTGGGCAGGTGGTGGTGCTGCACGGGTGCTGCCCTGGGGCCGCGGCACTTTCCTGGCTGGCCGGGGTGGGGTGGGCGGTGTTGGGGGCACGAGGTGGCCACAGCTCCCTCCTGGGTCGGCCCAGCCGGAGCCACGTCTCCATGTACCTGGTACCAGTGAGGTGCTATTGTGGTGTGTCCCTCTTCCCATCCCTGAAGGCCGGTTGATGGGGGCTCGAGTTGCCCGGGGGACCACCCTGGATCCCGGGGGGGTGACGATGGCTCCTGTGCTGGGCTGCGGGAGGAGGGATGGGCTGCGCTGGCCCCCTACCCCCCTACCCCCCGCCCGCCCTCACTCCCTCCCCTCGTTGGCTGGGTGGGGGACGTGGCCCTGGGTTGGCGCCTGCACTCGTTTGCATGGCTGTCATGTTTGTGTCATTGGTGGGGCTCGCGTGCGGCTGGATGTTATTGGGTGCACTCGGGTGGGGTATCCTGGCGCCGGGATTGGCGATAGGGCGGCGTAGGGTCGGTTGCCAACGGGCTTACACTCACAGGGGATTCACACAATTACTGGTTTCTAGATCACAGAGCTGATTTGTGTACACTTTAACCCTCCCATTCACTTAGCTTATAGACTCCCCCCTCCCCTTCTTTCCCTGGTCAACAGGCGCCCCCCACATGGTGTCAACCGGAAATACATCTAGCTGACGATAGCACCAACATATTCATACTTAGTGTATGCATTTAATGTATTTCTTGTTGTTGTTTGTGTTTCTTTTCATATGTTCCCCCATAACCCCTTCCTGTTCGCTGCTTTGTCAAAATAAACGAGGTATGTTGAATGATGACAATGGGAGTATGTCATAGTTTCAATGTGAAACATTCAAACTTTTCAGACCGTCCAGACACATAGACTTCCATTCTCCATGTCAAACAGCTGAACAGGACAGGTTTAAAAAAAATAAATTAAAAAAATTATTCACAGTATATGACTATTGAACTACATCATGGTAGTTTGACACCGCAGCTCTATTTGTTCCTATCTGCCAGTCTAGGATGGAAGTCCGCTTTTGACTCAAAGTCTAGCACCAGACGGATTGATTCACATTGATAACGATTCTAACGCGACAGCCTGACTATTTAGTATAAGTTGCCATCAGTTGCACTAATTGTGTCTGGCTGTCGACTCCCGGGAGTAGCAGCATTTCTCGGACTCGGGTGAAGAGACCGTGATGAGCCAGTCTTTAACTTGGTTAATTGCCAATGATATTTTCTCCCCCCGCTCGCCATCATTAGGCCGTTTAACTGTCTCATTTTCGTGAAAGCTTTCCTACATCCGTGGCCACACGCTGAAGCATCCGACCAGGTTGGAGGAAACGTTTTCAGGCAACCAGGAAGTGTTTTTTAAAAATTTTTTCCTTGGCGAAATTAAGGCCCCGACCGCCCTCTACTCGTTTCCGTCCCCTCTTCTTTTCATCATTCTCATTTTTTGATTTCCCATTGCAGCTTTCAGAGCTTAATGCCCATGTTTGAGTTCTCTCTGGCTGACAGGTTGTCATAGATAATAAGTTTTAATTCCCCTTGTGGGACCAGAACTCACTCTCCTTGTAATTTCCTTTTAATTTTATTCCCCTTTGAATGTAGATTGGCGAGATGTCAGTTATAAGCACGGGGAGAGAAAAAAATCGGATGTAAATGTGTTCTTTCAGACGCAGACTGGACTCTTTGTACAATTAAAGGGGATCAAGTGTGTTATTTTTAATATTTTAATGGCGATCACGGCACGAGTGATTTATCAGTTTGATCACTCGGGTTATAAAACGGCGACAATAAAAGACTTTATCCGCGCTCTCGACAAAACAAGTCCGTTTGTGATTCCCAGTGGATCCCGACTGATGATGCTCTTAACTCATTGGCTGCCACTGACGGCGCTAGGCGTTCAATCCATTTTGACTCCCAGTCAAAATGAATTGGACGTCTATCCTTGTCAATGGCGGTTAATGAAGGCTGTTAATTTAAGTCACCCGCTAGCTACACGCCTGGCTGATGTTCGCTAGGCTCCATGCGGACTCAGGAAGGGGCGAGGGAGGTGGAATTGGATTTGAAGCTCTGAGGCAGGTAATAAAAAGCAACACTCCCACACACCAAGGAATGTGATTTCCCCAAGTACCGCTGGCAGACATGTTGAATTTCCCGCTGTAACGTAAAGGCATCTAGGCTATTCATAACTAGCTTAAGCTTGTCGTTGTCACTGGAACGCTACGCCGAGTTTGCGTCGCTGTTTGGTTTCGGCTAGCGAGTCCGGCCCGGTCTCTGGTGTCCGTCAGTCCAACCTTGTGAAAAAGTAACACGTTTCAATTTACCCTTGAGCAGTTCCAGGAAAAGGCTTGTAGCGGTGGTCCGTGCAAGGGGTCCGCAAGAGGTTACAACTAAGCCTCCTGCCCATCACTGACACTCTTTCACATCTCTTGCTTCAGTAAAACAAACCTCGAAAGCATGAATACCTACAGCAGGGGTGTCAAATTCATCTTTGCAGTGATTTTCCTTCCTATATAAATGTTTAACTCATTGGCTGCCATTGGCGGTGATAGATGTCCAATCCATTTCGACCTGTAGGGACTAATGAACAAAAAAAAAAAAAAAAAAAAACATTTTCTTCATTACTTCATTATTTATACTAGAAACTGCAATTTCTGGAGATATTACTCTGGGTCTTTGCTGTGTGGATAAACAGATCTTAGCCACACCCAGGATGGTTTGGGGACATTTCGGGGACAATATCAGGCTACTTCCTGTTGATTTGGGGACATTTGGGGGACATGTTGTGGTCATATCAGGTCGTTTGGAGACATATGGGGGTCGGTCCTGGTCATTTGGGGATGTTGGGGGGGCGTGGCCTGGTCATACCGGGTCATTTGGGATATTTGGGGGCGTGGCCTGGTCATATCAGGTCATTTGGGGATATTTGGGGGCGTGGCCTGGTCATATTGGGTCATTTGGGGATATTTGGGGGCGTGGCCTGGTCATATCAGGTCATTTGGGGATATTTGGGGGCCAGTCCTGGTCATATCAGGTCATTTGGGGATGTATGGGGGCGTGGCCTGGTCATATCAGGTCATTTGGGGGTGTGGCCTGGTCATATCGTGTCATTTGGGGATATTTGGGGGCCAGTCCTGGTCATATCAGGTCATTTGGGTACATTTGGGGGGCGTGTCCTGGTCATACCGGGTCATTTGGGGATATTTGGGGGCCTGTCCTGGTCATATCAGGACATTTGGGTATATTTGGGGGGCGTGTCCTGGTCATATCAGATCATTTGAGGATGTTTGGGGGCGTGGCCTGGTCATATCAGGTCATTTGGGGGCGTGGCCTGGTCATATCAGGTCATTTGGGGATATTTGGGGGCCAGTCTTGGTCATATCAGGTCATTTGGGTACATTTTGGGGGCGTGTCATGGTCATATCAGGTCATTTGGGGATGTTTGGGGGGCGTGGCCTGGTCATGTCAGGTCATTTGGGGATGTTTGGGAGACAGGTCCTATTGATATCTGGTCATTTCCTGTTGATTTGAGGACATTTGTTTTTTTGCCATTGAAAATAAATGGAAAATTTGGACGTCCTTGGCCGTCATTGGCATTGACTTACATTTGCGTCAATGGAATCCAAGTACATTGGCATCAATAGAATCAACAAACATGGCTGTCAATGGCATTAAACAAAGTAAAAGCCATTAAAAATGAATGGGAAATATGGACGTACATGGTCGTCAATGGCATCGACTTACATATGCGTCAAGGGAATCAATGTACATTGGCATCAATAGATTTGACATACATGGCTGTCAATGGCATCAATGAAATGTAAATTCCATTGGAAATTCCATTGGAAGTGAATGGGAAATTTGAACGGTGCATCCCATTAAAAATTAATGGAAAAGTTTTTGGCAAATTTACGGGAAACCGTAAACTTTTATGGACCTTACCGTCTGGAATTTTTCATGTCCAAATTTATTATTTGGTCGAAAATTGTAGGACTAGATACATTTTGAAAATGTGTTTTTTTTTCCAAAAATCAGTGAAAAATCGGTGTTAATGGGCGAACAGAAAATTTTTCGGGGTCGTTCGAAAAATTCCCTGCGTCACGTGAAAATTCCGGTCGTTTCGATATTTGAACGTTGACGATCGGTCAAACGGTCTGGTCTGTTCGGTGCCCAATCCCATTCAAAATTTTTAAAAAAGAATAAGACTATCTGGGTCTTTTCCAAAGACCTAGAAAATAAAGAAGTGCATGATCTCTTAGCCAAACGCTGCACGTTCATGTCAGCTTGATTATCGGAAGAAAAGCTCTAATAATGACTTTCCAAAAAATTGACAATTTAATCCAGGTCGAGAACACTCAAAAATAACAACTACAATGAAAACTGTCAGTCAAACAAGGGAGATAATTGGGCCCAGGGTCAGCACTCTGCATGCAGTGAGCATACCTGAGGAGTGACAACCTCTGGTGTAAATTTTTAGTCTTTTTAAAGGTGTGGGGAGGCAGATCGGAGGGGCGCTCGGGGCAGTATCTAGGGGTGTCGCCAGTCTTGGATTGGGCAGGAGTGTCTGTGCGCTACTATTATCAGGGCGGTGGTAGTTAACGTTTGTCAAAGTCAGACAGGAAGGAATGCCAGACAATTGCACGAGTCACTATGATCCGAGGCACAAGTAAGTCCCGAGTCTTAGCTGTTGTGGGCAAGTCAAAGCAAGTTGAGTCACAAGGTTAAGTCGAGTTTAGTCGAGTCGAGTCAAGTCTCGCGGTCATGTCAAGTCTAGTCGAGTCGAGACGAGTCATAGGTTGTAAAGACGAGTCATGTCAAGTCAAGAGGGTGTCGAGGCGAGTCGAGTCACAGGTTTTTCCGTGAAGGCTTAACGAGAGCAGCCAAGGCGACCGAGCAGATCGATGGCAGGTGGAAACCAATCTTCGAAGTTTTCTGAGTCAGCTTGTCGAGTTCTGAGTCGTTGTTTCACGAGTCAACTCGAGTCGAGTCTCAGACTCTCCCAGCTTAAGCGAGTCAAGTCCGAGTCTGCATTTTTCTTCTGCAAGTCCGAAACGAGTTGATAGTCATCAAATTTGCGAGTATGGAGGTCATCTCCAGTCTAGCTGAGTCACATGGTTGTAAAGACGAGTCGTGTCAAGTCAAAAGGGTGTCAAGTCAAGTCACAGGTTTTTCCATGAGGGCTTGGCAGGAGCAGCCAAGGTGACAAAGCAGATCGCTGGCAGGTGGGAACCAATCTTCGAAGTTTTTCGAGTCATCTTGTCGAGTCTCAAGTTATTGTCTCACGAGTTGAGTCGAGTTTCGGTCTCTTCCAGCTCAAGCTAGTCAAGTCCGACTCTGCATTTTGTGAAGTCAGAGTCAAGTATATAGTCATCAAATCTGCGAGTCTCAAGGTCATTTCGAATCGAGTCACAAGGTTGTATACACAAGTCGTGTCAAGTCAAAAGGGTGTAGAGTCGAGTCACATTCCGTGAGGCCGTGGCGAGAGCGGCCAAGGCAACCAAGTGGATCGCCTGCAGGTGGAAATCAGTTTTTCGAGTCAACTTGCCGAGTCTTGTCATTGTCAAGTCGAGTCTGACTCTCCCAGCTGAAGCGAGCCAAGTCGGAGTCTGGATTTTTTTTCCCTGTAAGTCCGAGTCAAGTGGATCGTCATCAAGTTTTGAAGGGAATAGGTACCGTTCTTGCACACACCATATAATTGTTTGCATGAGTCTAACACATTCATTATAGTAAAGCATCTAACTATAGTTTAGGCAGACTTCACTCCATGCCCTTTCACACAGTAAAGTGAATCACCTTATCAGCCCTGTCGGGGCTCATGAGGGGGAATGAAAAAGATGGTACCGTCTAACTGTTTGCATTACTCTAACAGACGTAATACAATCAATCAGGGAATAGTATCCTTTTTCATATGTACTGTAGGATTGTTTGTACTAGTCTAACACACCTAATATAAAATAAATAGCACTTACACCATAGTTTAATGAAAAGAAGCAGAATCGATACACAGCACCATCTTATCACAGCAGCCCAACGGTGTGCCATAGTTTAATGAAAAGAAGCAGAATAGATACACAACGCCATCATATCACAGAAGCCCAACGTGTGAGTCACGAGCAGCACCAACTCTCGCAATCAGTTCTCCTGGCGACTCCAGGACAAAGAGCAGGGCGCCTAAACAAAGTCCTAAACAAAGTAGCATCTCGCCCAGCAAGGATAACAAGTTGATAGCGGGCGCTTGGGACATCAAGACCGGCGTCGGTCGCTGTGGCAACCACGTCCCAGCCACGAAGGATGACACACGAACCTAACCGCCCAAAACCTGCCACAGAGGGATGATCCCAAGACAACACCCAGCCACACCTTCTGCCCGGCCCACTCCACCGCAGCTTTCAAAAAGACTGGTCACTGAGATAACAAACTGTCGCTGCTCAGGAACATTTCTATGTAGCCTTGTTTTGGATCCAGCAGGCTCCCTTCGTTGTCTGTTTTTGGCTTGTTTTTTGACCATTGTCAAATAAATTGTCAACCTGTTTTCGGTGAGCCTTCTTCAAACTTTTGGAACATGGAGTCAGTACAAAGGGTTAACACAGGAGTGAATGCGCGGAATCTTGGCCCCCACCGGTTGGCTTGCGGCAGCTGGCCCCGACGTGTGACATCATCTTTGAATGTTGTCATAAGGCTCCAGGACGGCTGATGACGGGGGTTCCTCCTCTTCTGTCTTGTGTCGCGCCAACCAGGCATTCCTCTCAGGCGCTCATATTTTAAATGTCTTCTGTTAGTTGATTACACTATGATGTTAATACATTTATTTTATAAGGTACTAAAGTAGTAGACACAGCTATGTCTATGATTATTGATTAGCATGTTAGCAACGATCACATTTTCCTTCAATGCACAATGACTTTAGCAAGCCACACGAACTGCCAGTTTGACACCCCTGACCTCCAGCGAGATAGTAGAAATCTCTCATTTTGTTTCCTGCTGGCATTTGCATTTAACACAACATTGCTGACGCAGTTGCACTCCATTATGGGTGACAGCCGTGTAGGTACAGAACACGCCACGCTACCTGTTCCCCATAGGACATTTAGCGAAGAAACATCATTAGTTTATTTTAATGTGGCGCGATTGGAGACTGAGTGACACTAATGGTGGTCCTCGCAGAAAAACGGTGTCAATCTTGGCAGCAGCACATTAGTGCTCAAAGTATTTCAGGTCTCCGCTTTCACTCTCCAATACCGGAGAAGGGTTTGCAGCTGGAGCAATTTGGAAATGCGTTTCAATATTCATATGTCGGGGAACGCGGGCAGGAAACGTCTCAGTCAGTGCTGTCAAGTCTAAAAGCTCGAGATGCATTAACTTGGATGCTGAATTGGTTCTCTTCAGTGAGTTGAATAGCCACAGTCAGCGAGGAGACTTTGGATTGAAAACGTGACCGTGCCCTCCTCCGGTAATATGTGTACACACAAAATAAGTATGTTTTTGGAGGGTTGAAAGCCAAATGTTAGCAGAGGAGGATAATGTATGCAAGTAGAGGCAGTGTTTAAGGGCACTTTTACATCAGACCAAGGTCTAGTTGGAGAGCTGCCTCGCAACAACAATTTCAAGTGACTTGTTGAAAAGGTTCAGCATTTACAATGTGCCAACCAAACTATACCTCCCTCCCATCCCTGTATTTATTTCCTTCATACTGTAACAATGACAAGGAGGTCCCCAGGTGCGTCAGATTTTTAATCCTTTATTTTAGAACTTGTGCTATGCAACACGACTACTGTCCGCCGTAGGCGACGGTAACAACAACAGAACATAGAAAATGAAAATATCCCATCCCACGCTTCATCTCTCTCGTTCAGGAACAGCATGCAAAACACAACCACCACATTAGAACCGGATTCTGTGTATCAAATGCAACCGATTGCATTCACAAGCGAAGCAGGATGCTCTTATAGCGGAGACCCACGATTTTTGAGCGAACCAGAGTTTGTTTGGTCGGAAACGCGACTGAGAAAAAGAACTTTGGTCTGTTTAACAGTGCTAGTGTGAATGCGCCCTATGTTGCTAGCTCCATCTAGTGTTAAAGCTGAGAAGCGCAAAAGAACGTAGGCTGGAGTGGAGCTTCGTGTGCGGACCGAGACCCACGATTTTTGAGAGGACCTTAGTTCGTTTGTTTGGTCCGAACTAGAGTTCGGATACGCGTTCACATTTACAAAACGAAGCGGATTATCTGAGAAAAACAACTCTGTTCTGTTTAAAACGGACCAAACAGTGCTAGTGTGAATGCAACCTAAGTTACTAACTCCATCTAGTGTTAAAGCTGAGAAGCGCAAGAGAACGTAGGCTGGATTCAAGCTTGTGCGGATCGAAACCAACGATTTTTAGCGGACCAGGATTCGGATGCGTGTTCATATTTACAAAATTATGCACTATTTGAGAACTAGAACTCTGGTTTGTTTAAAATGGACCAAACAGTGCTAGTGTGAATGCACCGTAAGTTACTAGCGCCATCTTGTGTTAAAGCTGAGAAGCACAAGATTTAAGCTTCTTGTGCGGATCGAAACCAACGATTTTTGAACGGCCCAGGATTCAGATGCGTGTTCATATTTACAAAATTATGCACTATTTGAGAAAAAAAAACTCTGGTCTATTTAAAACGGACCAAACACTGCTAGTGTGAATGTGCCCTATGTTGCGAGCTCCATCTAGTGTTAAAGCTGAGAAGCGCAAAAGAACGTATGCTGGAGTGGAGTTTCGTGTGCGGACCGAGACCCACGATTTTTTAGAGGACCAGAGTCCGTTTGTTTGGTCCGAACTAGAGTTCGGATACGAGTTCCCATTTACAAAACGAAGCGGACTATCTGAGAAAAAGAACTCTGGTCTGTTTAAAACGGACCAAACAGTTCTAGTGTGAATGCAACCTAAGTTACTAACTCCATCTAGTGTTAAAGCTGAGAAGCGCAAGAGAACGTAGGCTGGATTTAAGCTTCTTGTGCGGATCGAAACCAACGATTTTTAGCGGACCAGGATTCGGATGCGTGTTCATATTTACAAAATTATGCACTATTTGAGAACTAGACTCTGGTTTGTTTAAAACGGACCAAACAGTGCTAGTGTGAATGCACTGTAAGTTACTAGCGCCATCTTGTGTTAAAGCTGAGAAGCGCAAGATTTAAGCTTCTTGTGTGGATCGAAACCAACGGTTTTTGAGCGGCCCAGGATTCGGATGCATGTTCATATTTACAAAATTATGCACTATTTGAGAAAAAAAACTCTGGTCTGTTTAAAACGGACCAAACAGTGCTAGTGTGAATGCGCCCTATGTTGCGAGCTCCATCTAGTGTTAAAGCTGAGAAGCGCAAAAGAACGTAGGCTGGAGTGGAGCTTTGTGTGCAGACCGAGACCCACGATTTTTGAGAGGACCAGAGTTCGTTTGTTTGGTCCAAACTAGAGTTCGGATACGTGTTTACATTTACAAAACGAAGCGGACTATCTGAGAAAAAGAACTCTGGTCTTGTGCGGAACGAGACCCACGATTTTTGACCGGACTAGAGTTTGTTTGTTTGGTCCGAACTAGAGTTTGGAAGCATGTTCACCTTTACAAAACGAAATGGACTATACGGTAAAAAGACTTCTTAAAGACTTCTTAAAACAAAACAAACAGTACGAGTGTGAAAGTTAGGAGCTTAGCGGACCAGGATTCGGATGCGTGTTCATTTTTACAAAATTATGCACTATTTGAGAAAAAGTACTCTGGTCTGTTTAAAACGGGCCAAACAGTGCTAGTGTGAATGCGCTGTAAGTTACTAGCGCCATCTTGTGTTAAAGCTTTGAAGCGCAAGAGAACAGAGGCTGGATTTAAGCTTCTTGTGCGGACATATTCAATGACATTTTCATTATTAATAAAAACCAGTGCTGTCAAATTTATCGCGTTGACGGGCGGTAATTAATTTTTTTAAATTAATCACGTTAAAATTTTTGACGCGGAATGACCGGCTCATGCATTGCCTCAAACAGATTTCAATGGCGCCATTTTTTGCACATTGAGAGCTAAGAGGCAGAGAAAGGCAAGTGGACACAGGCGTTAATTGAACCGCACCGTTTTTTGGCATAAGCTTCGGCAACTCTTTCACAACAAACATAAGTACGTATCATTTAGTGAAAGCACAACAAAAATAATATTCTTATAGCTAAAAAAAAATAATGTTCACAAAAAGAAAAGAGAACTGGCATTCCCAATCAAAATAGCTATGCAAAATACACATAAAACTTACTCAGACTTTGGTCAAACTCTATTCAAACATTTTGTTTACCTCAACAAATACACTGGATGGCAATGTTTAGTCACAATATACAAACTATCAGAGGTCTCGTATGTTGTGAAGCCAGCACTCAAATGACAGTGGATGGTCCAATAAACAGGGAACTACAGCGTCAGTCGAGGGACAAAACACACTCATTGGCTTGATTTCTAAGTAATTTAAAACTCTCCATTGACACCTTGTGGTGTATTTCAATCACTACCTTACGTAGTTAAAGACACTGTGGAACAACGGCAGGGAGCCCATGTCATGTCACGTCACCACTCGGCGACGTCAACAAAATTATACAAATTTTATTAAAACGAAAATATTAAGAGGGGTTAATATAAAATTGCTATAACTTGGATTAACATTTATCTTTTAAGAACTACAAGTCTTTCTATCCGTGGATCCCTTTAACAGAAATAATGTTAATACCATCTTGTGGAATTATTGTTATAATAAACAAATACATTACTTATGTACAGTAAGTTGAATGTTTATATCCGTCCTTTCCTTTACAACAATAATTTACAGAAAAATATGGCATATTTTAAAGATGGTTTGAATTGCAATTAATTACGATTAATTAATTTTTAAGCTGTGACTAACTCGATTAAAAATTTTAATCGTTTGACAGCCCTAATAAAAACTAGGCTGCAGTTGACCAGATGGGACCAATTTTTGTTATCCTGCTTCAAAGATATTGTAGACTTAAAAAAATAGCCCTGTGACACCAGTTTTATCACTTGATAAAATTGGGTAACATGCCTCAAGAGTCAAGGAAGCGAGCCCAAAATTGATTTGGAAGTCTGCCGTTTTGATTTGAAGCAGCCATTTTGGTAAAATTCCAGGGCTCATGCTTTGACGACCTCCTATTTGGGAATGTTCCCAAACAGCCCCAATCAAAAGTAGTTAAGCCAGACAGATGGGCAACGCGACATCGCTTTTTTTATTTTTCCAAACACATGGCGTGCAATTTTTGATGATCTCGAGGATTTGCTCTGAAAAAGCCGATTCGGTCGTGCTTCTTCTCAGCTTTTAATTGTAATTGTATCGCTGCGTTTGTGTGAAGGTGTTTTGGCAGCAGTCTCTACCTACTGTTTGCCAAAGAAAGTCATTCCATTTTCTTGTTTTCAGATGGTAACTCTCCCTCATGAGTCATGCCGGTTGGTTGTAACGCTAGTAGTTCTGCTAAAGACTGGGTTTATCTCGCCCATTGGACGCCGTGTGTCTCTGGGGGTGTATGGCTGATGCGCACAGAGCAGAGCGTGAATAGATGGATGAAGGATGGACATAAGGTTTTTTCAAGAAAGTGAGTATTTATTACTGCTGGTACAAACAGTTGGTTAACTCCAGCCACTACCTAACATCGGAAAGCCCCATGTAGAACTACCAAGGGTGGATCAGTTGATACAAGTCACTTTTGTTACCAGAGATGGGTCATTTTACTCTAATCAGCATATCTTTTGTGAGCATTGAGGTCCTCATTAGTCATTCCCATTCACACTCATGAAACCACAGGGTTGGATTGCTCCAATTAGCATCTTGAGTGTTTGCAGGGCAGGGCTGCCTTGGCTTTGTCAGACAGTGGACTGCTCAGGCAGGCAATTGGGCGGACAACCTTTTTACAGTATATGCTGTATACTGAAGCTTGTGTTTGCTGTGACAAAACAGCTGTGTGGGCTGTTGTGGAAAGTTCTTTGGTCATTGTGTGCTTCACCACAGGGCTGGTCCAGGCCATTTGGGGGCCCTAAGCAAAATAATGCCAAGGGGCCCATGTTTTTGGTCCAACATTTCGTCACAGTGTACTGTGAAACCCATACATGCAATCCAACCCATACGTCCATATTTTGTATATTAATCAGATTTTTCGTTTCTCTGCTCCAGAAGGATAAATTCTCTTCGACATATTCGTGCATCTATTTTCCAAGCAAGTTTGAGCACCAATCATCGCAAAGGAGGTTCAACGTCACTCCCCAGGTTGCCAGAATTGTAATGACAAGAAAATGGATGTTTGCATAGATAAACGGCAATGGGCGCCACATTATTCACGATGCTCTATTAACAACGTATAAAATGAGGTTGCCAGATTGTGGGCCCCCTAGTGGTCAGGGGCCCTAAGCAGCTGCATAGTCTGCGTATAGGCTGGGCCGGCCTTGCTTCACCATAATAAACTGTGAACCTTGACAACTGAATGTTAGATTTGTCAAGACAAAGTAAAGGTGCTTGGTGGGATTTGTCCCAGATGTTTTAACACTCAATTTTCTAAAATGTAGACAGTGTGGTTTAGCTAAAGTTCTGGATTCTAGTCTTAGTTTCATGCCACATGGCCCTCTCATCATTTTTACACTAACCCAGGAGTTTGCAAGACTGGATTTGCAAATATTCAAGATGCTAATTGCAGCTATCCAGAGTGAGCCCCCGTCACACCGAGGCTGCTTGATTGCCATTTTGAGTGGCCTATTGTTGAACAAAGCAAAGTAGTGAGTTTGGTTGTCAGGGTCAGAGCCGAAAAATACTCAGGCTTCCAGTGTTAATAAACCAAATGTTCCGTGTGTGACCAATAAAAACCTGGCTTGCACACCACAGATAATATGTGTACATGTCTTACCTTTGTTGTTTTGCGGTCAAAAGTTACATCCCAGCTCTAAAATAACGTTTCTACTTTGCTGCTGCTAGCTAGTTAGTTTTGAAATGCATTGTGGAGGTCCTGGTTGTTTATAGAGATAAGTGTAAACTCTTCAATATCTTTGGGGTGTCTTCCTTCTGGAGCATCAGCTGTGTTTCTCACTTTACGTATGGATGAGTTCAGGAACTGAGCATTGAACGCTGTGCATCTCTAGAGGTCTTTGGTCAGTGGGCGTGGCTCGGCTGGCCCGGGCGCTCTGGTCTCTGCTTGATTGATGATCTGTCTGAGGCTGAATTCCTTTTTGATTGACAGCGAAATGAGCCAATCAGCCATTTTGATTAAATTCCAGAGCTCATGCTTTGACGACCTCTTATTTGGGAACCTTCCCAAACAGCCCCAATCAAAAAGTCATTAAGACAGACAAATGGGCAAAGCGATATCGATTTTTTTTTTTTCCCCCAACACATGCCATGCAATTTTTGATGATCTCGAGGATTCGAACTGAAAAAAATGATTCATTTCCGCTTCTTCTCTGCTTTTAATTGTAGCTGTATCGCTAAGTTTCTGCGAAGGTGTTTTGGCAGCAGTGTCTACCTTCCGTTTGCGAAAGAAACTTATTCCATTTTCTTGTTTTCAGATGGTAACTTTCCCTTATGAGTCACACCGTTTGATGGTAACGCTAGTAGTTCCGCTCAAGACTGGATTTATCACACCCACTGGATGCTGTGTGTCTTTGGGGGTTTATGACTGGCGCGCACAGAGTAGAAGGTGAATAGATGGATGAAGGATGAACATAAGAAGGTTTTCTTTCACGAAATAGCGGATTTATAACTGCTGGGACTAACAGTTAGTTAGCTCCAGCCCCCAGCTAACAGTGGAAAGTCCCATGTAAATAATAAACCAAATGTTCCGTGTTTGACCAATAAAAACCTGGCTTGCACACTACAGAAAATCTCTGTGCACGTCTTACCTTTGTTGTTATGCGGTCAAAAGTTACATCCCAGCTGTAAAATAACTTTGCTACTTTGCTGCTGCTAGCTAGTTACTCTGTAAAGCATTGTGGAGGTCCCGTTTGTTTATAGAGTTAAGTGTACACTCTACAAATATCTTTAGGGTGACTTCCTTCTCGAGCATCAGCTGTGTTTCTCACTTTACGCATAGATGAGTACAGGAGCTGAGCACTGGACGTCGTGCGTCTCTGTGGGTCTATGGTCAGTGGGCGTGGCTCGGCTGGCCCGGACGCTCTGGTTTCTGCTTGGTTGATGATCTGATCTGTCCGAGGCTAAATCCCTTTTTGATTGACAGCGAAATGAGCGAAGCAGCCATCTTGGTTAAATTCCACGGCGTGTGCTTTGACCACCTCCTATTTGGGAATCTTCCCAAACAGCCTCAATCAAAAGTGGTTAAACCAGATAGATGGGCAACGCGACATCGGGTGTTTTTTTGCCCCCCAAACACATGGCGTCCAATTTTTGATGAGCTCGAAGATTCGCCCTGAAAAAAAAAGATTCATTCACGCTTCTTCTTGGCTTTTAATTGTAACTGTATCGCTGTGTTTGTGCGAAGGTGTTTTGGCAGCAGTGTCTACCTTCCATTGCATTTTCTTGTTTTCAGATGGGAACTTTCCCTCATGAGTCACGCTGGTTGATGGTACCTCTAGTAGTTCCGCTCAAGACTGGGTTTATCTCACCCTTTGGATGACGTGCGTCTCTGGGGGTTTATGGCTGACGTGCACAGAGCAGAGCGTGAATAGATGGATGAAGGATGGTCATAAAAAGTTTTTTTCCAAGAAAGTGCGGATTTATCACTGCTGCTAGTAACAGTTAGTTAGCACCAGCTAACATCGGAAAGTCCCATGTAATTAATAAACCAAATGCTCCGTGTCGGACCTATCAAATCCTGGCTTGCACACTACAGATAATCTCTGTGCACATCTTACCTTGGTTGTTTTGCAGTCAAAAGTTACATCCCAGCTCTAAAATAACGTTGCTACTTTGCTGCCACTAGATAGTTAGTCTGAAATGCATTGTGGAGGTCCCCGTTGTTTCTAGAGATAAGTGTACACTCTTTTTACCAATACCTTTGGGGTGACTATCTTCCGGAGCATCAGCTGTGTCTCTCACTTTACGCATAGATGAGTACAGTACAGAAGCAGAAACATTGGACATCATGCGTCTCTGGGGGTCTATGGTCAGTGAGCGGGGCTCGACTGGTCCGGACGCTCTGGTTCTCTACTTGGTTGATGATCTGTCTGAGACTGAATCCCTTTTTGATTGACAGCCATTTTGGTTGAAGTCCAGAGCTCGTGCTTTGACGACCTCCTATTTGGGAATCTTCTCAAACAGCCCCAATCAAAAGTAGTTAAGCCAGACAGATGGGCAACGCGACATCGTCCCCATCCACCCTCCCAAACACATGGCGTCCAATTTTTTATGATGTCAAGGATTCGCCCTGAAAAAGCAGATTCCAGGGCTCGTTCGCGCTTCTTCTCGGCTCTTAATTGTAATTGTATCGCTGCCTTTGTGCGAAGGTGTTTTGGCAGCAGGCTCTACCTTCCGTTTGCCAAAGAAACTCATTCCATTTTCTTGTTTTCAGATGGTAACTTTCCCTTATGAGTCACGCCGTTTGATGGTAGCGCTAGTAGTTCTGCATTCGACGAGTTCAAGTTGACTCTGCACATAATTTGATAAAAGTGACAAGCCGTACAAACCCAAGGCGGGGAGCGAATTAATAATTCACACCCACAGAATCGTGAGAGCCGCAGACAGACGGGAAGAAAACATAGGAATAAGAAATATGATCCCCGGTGTCGACTGAATTCCCTTTTCTTTACAGGCTCGGTGAAATATGGGGCGCGGGAGTTTGGGGAATATATGTTTAGATATTCGACATTTGCCAAGTGGGATAAAGCTGGAATTCATTTTCACAACAGGTCACGGTTGAATATGACTACTGGTCAGAGTTGGGGAAAATTTGCTAGATTGTATTGGATCAAACAAAAAAATCATACTCGTATTTGTGTTGCTTGAGGAATGACGCGATTGGCGGTGCCCGTGTGGCCGCCGGGGTTAATAAGCCGTCCTCCTGCAACAGGCTCCTCCTAAGTGATTCCACAAAGGTGTTGTAACCTTCACTATCTCCTTGCGGAATAGAACAGAGTACACCCTGCTCCCTCCTGCATCTTGTTTGCTGTTATCTGTTTGTTTTTGATTTGTTTGGCCCCTGGAACGCTTTCCAGAGATGCCCTCTTTTGCACGTCGCTCCCGCCGGGGTGCCTCTCCAGCATCGCCACGGAACCCCGAGGCAGCGGTCGGCCGATACCCTGCCAAATCCTTCCCGAGGATTAGTTTGCTTTTTTTTTTTTGTCGCCCGTCATTCTATCGTTTATTCAGCGCGCGTTGTCGACGCGCCAGCACTTTCTCCAGTATTCTTTGAAACCCCCAGGACGAGCTGTCGGGGAGGCACGTAGCTCTCTCGCAGCCACATCAACACACGCCTGAGTGTTTTCTCGCCAAGCCGGATTTGTTTCCAAGCCCCTTTCCCCCCACCCATCGTGAATCTTGTAGCTTTGGTGAGATGAGCTTCAACCTGGCATCGAAATGCGTGCGAAGCCTCCGAGACGGCCTCTATTATTATTCATGAGCGTCATCAGTTTTGTTTATGTTCTCACAATGAATCTCGCCAGCACCCAACTGTAGGCGGCTTGTAGTATCAGCATGGAACGTTCTTTTTTGATATTTCTCCCCCTCCCCAAAAAAAACAACTGAACTATACTCTTACATGCCAATGTTAAGCATTCAACAGATTGCATACCCTCCTCTTAATTGATTTAAAATACAAAGAAACAGGCGGCGGTTGGCTCCCCCTGACCCCCCAGGTTCTGTTGCAGGCTTAGATTGAACAAAAAAAGCAGGCGGTAAGCTGAAAATCCGATCTGAAGAGGGCCGGTGGCGCTATTCTCTACTGAGCGATTGGCGGACATGTAGGCTTGCCCACGTGGAAGGCGTTTTTCAAGCATACCACACATTGCGTGCATCAAAAAAAACATGATCCAACCAATTTATTTCAACCAGGGAGCAGGATTTTTCTTTACCTTTTGTCTGTTATGGGTGATTTTTGGCAATACAGGTAGTGCCCTGTTTACGACATACTTACTGGTGCACGATAATTATTGGTCCGATAATAGGAATTATTATGTCATCCCAATAAATCCAATAAAATGAATAATAGAACAGATAATATGTACTGTAATATTTTTGGCATGGTGTAGGTGGATTGGGGTTGGTGATGCGTCCCCTCTTGCCATTCCTGAAGGCCGGTTAATGGGTGCTTGGGGGACCACCCTGGATCCCGGGGGGGTGATGGCTCCTTTTCTGGGCTGCGGAAGAAGGGATGGGCTGCGCTACCCCCCACCCCCAACACACGCCCTTCCTCCCCGGGCTGGCTGGGTGGGGGTCGTGGCCCTGGGTTGGCGCCCGCGTGGTGTCTTCGCACGTCTGCATGGCTGTCGCCTGTTTGGTGGGGCTCGCGTGCGGCTGGATGCGATTGGGTGTGCTCGGGTGGGGGGTCCCGGTGCCGAGATTGGCGATTGGGCGGTGTAGGGTCGGTCGCCAACGGGCTTACACTCACAAGGGATTCACACAATTACTGGGTTCTAGATCACAGAGCTGATTTGTGTACACGCTACCCTTTTCAATCACTTAGCTTAAAAATGCCCCCAACCCCGTCCCCTTCTTTCCCTGGTCAACAGGCCCCCCACATGGTGTCAACCGGGAATACATCTAGCTGTTTATTAGCGCTAGCGCCTAGCTTGAACTCGGCTTTTACTACGCAGGAGGTGGGCTTGAACAAAGAAAAGTATAAGCCTGATAATGCTCAGTTTTTTACTGTGTGCTAAATGAGCAATATTTCAGTATTGCTTACGTGACAGTCAGGGCAAACTGACGCACAGTGCGTACTTACACTATTGGGTGAGTTGGGGGCGTGCAGCACGTCACATGAGTGACACAACCAGACACTGCTACCATGCAAGCTAACTACACATAAAATTTCACACAATGTGAACATGTGACAGAAACTGGCGCATTTTTGTCTCGTCAGACGAAAACTGGCATTCGTGTCCTTATGTTTTAGTCTCCCAAGACATGTCTTTAGCTCGTTATTGTCTCGTCATCGTCATGAAAGTTTTCCGTCGACTTAATATTTTCGTTATAGTCATTGTTATGGTCATTATGTTCAAAACAACACGCATTTTAACAATAAAACACTTGACACAAAAAAATGGTGTCCAAATGTCCATCTTGTCCCATCAATATGTACATTTAGTGGATTATATTAGCCTAATTTGCCGAACAAAGGTCCACTAGCTTAAATGCTACGAATGCTAACATAGTTACAATTCTCATAGCAAATCGCTCACATGTAACTCCACAAACTGTAACTGTAAACTTAATTACAAATGCATACACTCAGAAATTAGCTGAAATAACTTACAGCCTTATATGGGCCAAACCAGAGGATAGTTTGGCCCATAGTTTGGATAGTTATTTTAGTATAGGAACGGAACTTGTTCGTAATCCAGGGACTACCTATATTATAAATCAAGCATCCTTATGCATTTTCTCTTGAAATTGCATCTTCTAGTACCTGATTTTTTTTCATGAATAAAACTGCTGTACTGTATATCACATGTGTATTTCTATCGGATAATCTTTACCAGACATCAGGGAATCTGCCCTTTGCTGACATCGATTGCAAATGCTCAATTTAGGCGCACATTATGCCAGGAATTATGCTTAATTTTATACAGTAGTTGACTCCTAATTATATCTCTTAACACCATCGCTAGGTCAATAATTCCCCTTTCATGTCAATGTGCCTTGATAGGAAAAACACCAATTAGTTTGAGTTTAGTTCTTCAAGGCCCAAACAGACAGGGAGCGCTCTCCGAAGAGGCGCCCCAGGTTAAACTCCTTACCCAAGACCCCAGCCGCACAAAGCTAATTCCTGCCCTGTACCCTGGGAAGTGGGAAACGAGCGGGCCTAAGAGATTGGCTGGCCTAAATAACCGTAATGAGCTGAGACTTTCACACGGTCGCCAGCCTAACGTGGCGAGACACGTGGGCCGGCCGGCCGTGCCACTCCAGAAGGCGATGTAAATTTAAGGGAGGCGCACGCTTGTGTAATGGGGATATTGATGGGCTTTTTGCTAATCTCATTTGAGAGGTTTGACAGCGAGAGAACACGATGGGATTCCGCAGCTTCGGGGGAACTTCCAAGGGCAGTAATGAGGCTCTTTTTTATGCTCCTGGAACGGCGACACCTCTGTTTTCAAGCTGTGACATGTAACCGCAATGTTGATACATATTTGATCCACTATTGCTTTTTTTGGTTTGTTTTAAGCATGTTTTGGCACTAATTAGCAGCTAAATTTCATGAGTCACTATGATCTGAGTCACAGGGAAGTACCGTCTTAGCTGCTGTGGTCGAGTCAAGTCTTAAGGTCATGTCGAGTCGAGCCTAGTCATAAGGTTGTAAAGACGAGTCGAGCCGAGTCACAAGGTTGTCAAGACGAGTCACAGGTTGTTCCGTGAGGGCGTGGTGAGAGTGTTCAAGGTGACCTAGCCGATCACTGGCAGGTGGGAACCAATCTACGAGCCAAGTTTTACGAGTCAGCTTGTCGAGTCTTGAGTCACTGCCTCACGTGTTGAGTAGAGTCTTAAGTTATTCCCTCACAAGTTGAGTCGAGGCATTACGAACCCTCCCAGCTCAAGCGAGTCAAGTTCGAGTCTGCGATTTTAAGTCCAGGTTGAGTTGCGAGTCATCAGATCACGAGCTCATGTCAAGTCTCAAGATCCTGTCGAGTCGAGACGAGTGACAAGGTTGTGAAGACGAGTCGTGTCGAGTCACAAAGTTGAGCCGAGTCACAAGGTTGTAATGACGAGTTGAGCTGATTTAGAAGGTTGTTGAGTCGAGTCACAGGTTGTTTCGTGAGGGCGTGGCAAGCGCGGCCAAGGTGACCAAGCCGATCACTGCAGATGGGAACCAATCTACGAGCCAAGATTTACGAGTCAGCTTGTCGAGTCTTGAGTCATTCCTTTACATGTCGAGTCTCGAGATCATGTCGAGTCGAGCCGAATGAAAAGGATATGTAGACCAGTCGTGTCAAGTCACAAGGTTGAGCAAAGTCACAAGGTTCTAATGACGAGTTGAGCCGAGTTACAAGGTTGTCAAGACGAGTCACAGGTTGTTCCGTGAGGGCGTGACGAGAGTGGCCAAGGTGACCAAGCCGATCACTGGCAGGTGGGAACCGATCTACTAGCCATGTTTTATGAGTCAGCTTGTCGAGTCTTGAGTCATTGCCTTACATGTTAAGTCAAGTCTCGAGTTATTGCCTCACAAGTTGAGTCGAGTCATCACGAACCCTCCCAGCTCAAGCGAGTCAAGTCCGAGTCTGCGATTTTAAGTCCGGGTCGAGTTGCGAGTCATCAAATCAGGAGGTCATGTCGAGTCGAGTCTCGAGATCATGTCAAGTCTAGCCGAATGACAAGGATGTGTAGACAAGTCGTGTTGAGTCACAAGGTTGAGCCGAGTCACAAGGTTGTAATGACGAGTTGAGCAGAGTTAGAAGGTTGTCGAGTCGAGTCACAGTTTGTTCCGTGAGGTTGTGGCGAGAGCGGCCAAGGTGGCAGGTGGGAACCAATCTACGAGCCAAGTTTTACGAGTTACCTTGTCGAGTCTTGAGTCACTGCCTCACGTGTTGAGTAGAGTCTCGAGTTATTGCCTCACAAGTCGAGTCGTCATGTGTCTCGGATCCTCCCAACTCAAGCGAGTCAAGTCCGAGGCTGCGATTTTAAGTCCGGGTGAGTCGAGCCTAGAGATCATGTCGAGTCGAGTCACAAGATTGTAAAGACGAGTCGTTTCGAGTCACACGGTTGAGCCGAGTAACAAAGTTGTAATGTCCGAGTCTGCGATTTTAAGTCCGGGTCAAATTGCGAGTCATCAAATTCGCCTCAAATCGACCGGAATTAAATTTGTTCGAATAAGACAGCTCTGAGTCTTTTTTAGTGATTTGGATTGTCAAATCGGTCGTTTAGGTGAGTTTCAGGTTATTGTGAGATGAACCTGACTGCTAATACCACCCAATAAGTAGAGTGATGTGATTTGGGCCTTGTGAGCTCCATTACTCAGCAGCCTCACATCCTCCTGTTGGGACTGCATTATAGTAATTGATATTTGTATCCTGGGACAGTTAAGTAAAACAACCTTTCTGGCTCGCTCAGTTGTGTGTGTGTGAATTTCCCAGAAATGTAAATGGAGCTGGAGTGAGTGATTTAAGACCCCGTGACATCCTCGCTGTTGTACTCAGTCAGTGAAAGTGCTGAGCATGGGGCGCCAGGTCTGTTTCCCCTCTAACGCACTCCATCACTGTCTCCGTCCCGCGACCCCACCCTCTCCATTTGCCTCGCGTCGCCGTAACTCAGACTGTCTTCATCTTTTCCCAACAAACCTCACTGCCACGGGACGTGACTTGACCGAAGGCATTAGCGTTCGTATGCTACTACCTCGGTTTTCGTGGGTTTTTGGCAACGTTTTTGGAAAACAACTTGTATTGGAACACCGCCACCGGTCCCGTTACACCGCGTACGCGAGGCGACGGAGCCGTATGCTGCGGGGGCGCTGCAAACAATTCCCTGTTGATGCCACAAGTGTGATTTAAGCATTTATAGAACCAGATCTCGAGTAAATGGAAATGATGCCCGGTTTTCTGGCAGAGACGCAGATAAAGAGGTTGTTTAGCATTTCAGTCAGCGAGAGAGGAACTAGATCTGCACGTTGACCACTCAGTAGGCATATTTCCACTTGGAAAACTCAAACTAAAGAAACAGATCAATAACCTTCCGACTGTTTGAAATGCTTTCATGTTATTTCATAAACTAGAAGATGGTAGGGATGCTTTGCACCCTTTTTCCCGTGGGTCACCACCTGTATATTTTTTACCGTAAACGTCGAAAGAGAGCCTGCGTCGTTTCAAAGATGGAACGGTGAGAATCAGTCAAAATAAAAAGACCAATAAGATTTCACTCAAACCAAGAATTTGAAGCCCCCCACATCCCCCAACCCCCCAGACCAAGCCGCAGAAACGGCGACAGCCAAACAGAATGGAAACGGTGCTCCGCTGAGAGCGCTCCCGTGAGGAGCCGGGAGGAGCCAAAATTCTGCGCGTTCACTCCCATGTTAACCCTTTGTACTGACTCCATGTTCCAAAAGTTTGAAGAAGGCTCACTTTGAAAACAAGTTGACAATTTATCCGTCAACAATGGTCAAAAACAAGGCAAAAACAGACGACGGAGGGACCCTGCTAGATCCAGGGTCAGCAAAACAAGGCCATATAGAAATGTTTCCGAGCAGCAACAGGTTGTTATCTCAGTGTCCAGTCTTTTTGAAAGCTGCAGTGGAGTGGGCCGGGCCGAAGGTGTGGCTGGGTGTTGTCTTGGGATCATCCCTCTGTGGCAGGTTTTGCGCGGTTAGGTTCGTGCGTCATCCTTCGTGGCTGGAACTTGGTTGACACAGCAACCGACGCAGGTCTTGACATCCCAGGCGCCCGTTATCAACTTGTTATCCTGGTTGGGCGACTGATGCTACTTGTTTTAGGACAAAGCACCCTACTCTTTGTCCTGGAGTGCCCGGGAGAACTGATTGCAACAGTTGGTGCGTCAATCTCGCTCGTGACGCACACGTTGGACGTCTGTGATAAGATGGCGTCGTGTATCTATTCTGCTTCTTTTCAATAAACTATGGTGTAAGTGCTATTTATTTTATATTAGGTGTGTTAGAGTTTTACAAACAGTTCTACAGTACATATGAGAAATGATACTATTCCCTGATTGATTGTATTACGTGTGTTAGAGTAATGCAAACAATTATATGGTGTGTGCGAGAACGGTACCTATTCCCTTCAGTCTACACTTGGTGTGCTGATTTCTTCCACCGATAAAGTTTGACGCTAGCATTTTATCGATGAATAATCCGCAGCAGAATACGGATTGTTGTGAAGTCTCTTTAGCATTCGCACATACACAAGAGATGACGTCCCACATTTGATGAGGGGAGGGAGGACGTGGAGACATGAGTGGAGAGGAAAACTCGGGCCTTGTTAACTTAAAATATGCTGAATGCTTCATTCTTCAAACAAACTCGTTGCTTTGATCACGGCCAGGTCCTTGGATGCGCTGAGCAACAATCGCAAACACGCTAATTTATTCCTAGGAAAAAGGTTGTAGCACATATTTACAATTAAATGTGAATTACCGCCGGGAAAAGCCGAGCAAAGACGTATTTGTATTCCTCTCGCAGATGGAATTATAAAGGATTGCGTACAAGTCAGACCAATCGGAAGAAATCTGGCGTTCACCGTAATGAAACAAACAAGTAGGCGCATTTGTTTGGGTTATCTGGCTTCGCCTGGGTGACGGCTTTGTGGGGGGACAGCGTTGGCGACGGAGCCCCCCGTATCGCACCACAGTGACAGTAGGGAGTCGCTATCTCGCTGGATCTCCAGGTCATTTCCAGGCACGGGCGCGTTTCATTGCTCTTCTTTTGCAACAATACTTGGCGATTGCCATCTTGTTTACCTGTGATTTACAATCGGTGCATCGCCGACCTTCCAGAAATACCTAAAGCAACTGCTTAAGTAAGATAAGAAAGGCTTATTACGGATGCTGTTGTCTACGTTGTCTATGATGTAAATCCGAATGTCTCAGTTCGTATTTACATTGCAGACGGGTGATAATTGCTGGGAAGATTTAGAACCGTGCCGTTGCTAAATTTGAGAGCAGAACAATTATTTTCTGACTGAAATGTGGCGTGGATTGAAACGCGCGCTGCATAAACGCATTGACAAATTGCAAACAGGAATTTATTACAGATATTTTTCGGGTGTGAAGTCCCTTTGGATTGATGGATGTACAGGTAGTCTACGGCAGGGGTCCCCAACCACCGGGCCGCGGACTGGTACCGGTCCGTGGCGCATTTGGTACCGGGCCGCACAGAAATAATAAATAATTTATTAACGACTGCATTCTGGCCAATTGACTTTGGCCTGTGCCGCTTAACACACCAATATCCCTATCTACTCTAGATATACAACTACAGGATTGGAGGTCGTCATAGAAATGCATTGATTGGGCTGTTAGCACTAAATCTCGTTTTGTATATCTATGCGCGCTTGGACTCGATAACAATGGATGACATAGGTCGTCGCCAATCACATTTCTTCCCGGAAATAATTAGCCCCCACACTAGAATGACTGAATAACAAACGTCTTTGGACAGACTTTTTACGGGGAAAAGGGAACCTGACGAGCCAGAAGATGTGCCTACAACCTTGAAGAAAACAAAATTTATGCTACTTCCCAATCACTAAAGACCCACGAACTGCGAAGGAGTGAATTCGTGACCCGTATGTGAATAAACCGAGTGATATTAGCATGTCTGTGCAAAAGGAATATCAGCTTGTAGAGATCGCAAATCATGGCGACCTTAAACGTACATTTGATACAACAGCTCTACCGAAGTTCTGGATTAAAGTCATTTTGGAATATCTTGACATCGCTACGAGCGCGCTGAAAACTGTGCTACAATTTCCAACATCGTGTACTTGTGATGCTAGCTTCTCTCACGCTCCCATCTCGGCTCAACAAAACAAACTCAGGCCTCCCACTGATTCAGCGGGTGAGTTGTATTTTTCACGACTTCGCCGTGTCGTTAAGCATTAATTTGCGCCATTTCCGTGTTGCACATGTATGTTTATGATGTAAATAGTTTTTTAGCACCATTGGATAACATTGAGAGTCCAACTCAATATAAAAGAGGGCTTTTTTCACCACCACAAAAGCTTTGGGAGCAAAATTTTATAAGGATGCAAAATTTGACAGAACACCGGTCCATGGTGCAATAAAGGTTGGGGACCCCTAGTCTACGGGTTACAAACGAGTTCCGTTCCTGCGTTGGCGATGTTACCCGATTTACCCTTTAAGGACCCCTAAATCTTGGGCTGCAGCTGTTTGACTGTTTGTATTACTCTAACACACCCAATATAAAATATATGGCACTTATACCATAGTTTAAGGAAAACAAGCAGAATATCGGGCACAAGATACACAACGCATTCTTATCACAGAAGCCCAACGTGTGCGTCATGAGCAAGATTGACACAACAACTCTCGCAATCAGTTCTCCCAGATAGTCCAGAACAAATGGCGGGACACTCTGTCCCAACACAAGGAGAACCGGAGAAGCCCGATATCCAACCACTAGCACGACTGACAAGACTCCAAGAGCCCCTTTGACGCTGAGGTGGCAAAATCAACAACCCTCGTTGCCCGGAGAACAGTAACTCCAAAATCTTACTGTCTAATCCACAAAAAGACAATAATCCAAAACACACTCTTCTTCCTGCCCACATCCCGCCCCGCGAGAGCCTTCAAAAGACTGAATGGTAACGAAGCGCTGTCATTTTTTTTCTCGGGAACCTTTTGTTCACATCTAATAGGGTGACCTTGGAACGAGCTTGCTTCCCCACCTGAGTGTTTCTGTTTCGCCTTGTCCTTTTGATCGTTGTCGACCTGAATGAATTGTCAACTTGTTTTCGGTAAGCTTTCTTTAAACCTTTTAAAATGAAATCGGTACGAAGGGTTAAGACTAAGGTGAACACATGGAATTTGGTCTTCTGGCAGGATTGTCAGGATCTCGCCAGCCGGGGTCATTGGAGCTGCGCCATCTTAGGTCCGGCGGTTCAGCTGGCGCGATTCAGGCAGTCTGGCTAGAAGGTCAGATTCCTTCAATCTGGTGACCCTGTTGATTTTTGGCTTGTTGGATGGGAATCAGACGAGGAGGAGATGTACAAGTGACTGCAGACAATTCAACTGGAACTCTAATTGCGGTGGGTGCTTTTAGCGATGGTAAACGTCCAATCATGTATGTGGCTGTTATTATCTAGGGCTTTGCCTTGTAAAGGCCAAAATAGTGAAATTCCTCAACTTTATTCTTATTTATTTTTTCCTTAATCATCTTATTCTCTGCGTTTTTTCAGCGCACCGCGTAGCCCGAACCATTTGACCGATCGGTATCATTCAAGTGTTGACACCGCCGGAATTTTCGTTCGCCCGTTAATGCCGATTTTCCTATTTTTAAAATGTATTAATTTATTTTTCAATACGCTACTTGCCGTGCAATTTTTGACCAAATCACATCATTTGGACATCAAAACCTCCGGAACGGTGAAGGGCATAAAGATTGTATCCATAATTTGGAAAAAAATTCAGGTTCCCCGGAAATTTGCCAAAAACTTTCCCATTCATTTTTAATGGGAACTTCCCATTCACTTCTAATGGAATTTTCAATGGAATTTACATTGCACTGATGCCATTGACGCCCATGTATGTTGAATCTATTAATGCCATTGTACTTGGATTCCATTGCCGCATATGTAAGTCGATGCCATTGACGGCCATGGACGTCCAAATTTCCCCTTTTATTTCCAATGGCATTAACATTGCAGTGGGCCAATTTGGACAGATGCCATTGACGGCCGTGTATGTCAATTCTATTGATGCCAATGTACTTGGATTCCTTTGACACATATGGATGTCAATGCCATTGACTGCCATGGATGTCCAAATTTCCCATTCATTATCATTGGCATTTACTTTGTTTAATGCCATTGATGGCCATGTTGGTCGATTTTATTAATGCCAATGTACTTGGATTCCATTGACGCAATTGTAATTCGATGCCACTGACGGCCATGGACGTACAAATTTCCCATTCATTTTCAATGGCAAAAAAACAAATGTCCCCAAATCAACAAGAAATGACCAGATATCAATAGGACGTGTCCCCCAAATGTCCCCAATTCCATTCACGCAAATGGAAGTCAATGCCATTGACGGCTATGGACGTCCAAATTTCTTATTCATTTCCAATGGCATTAACATTGCATTGGGCCAATTTAGACAAATGCCGTTTATGTCAATTTTATTGATGCCAATGTACTTGGATGCCATTGACGCAATTGTAAGTCGATGCCATTGATGGCCATGGACGTCCAAATTACTCATTCATTTTCAACAACAGGAAGTGACCTGATATTGTCCCCGAAATGTCCCCAAACCTTCCTGGGCGGGGCTAAAATCTGTATCTCCACACGGCAAAGCCCTAGAGTAATTTCTCCAGAAATTGCAGTTTCTAGTTTATTATAATATTTAGGAACTTGTGAAATTAGATATTTGAACTCATTAGCTGCAATCTGAAATATTCTTAAAAGGATTAAATATTTCCCCCCCTCCTTGTGAACTATGTGAGCGTATGCCAAACATGCCTAGCAATATGAGGGGAATAAAGGGCGACACAGTTGGGCATTTATCGCTGTCAATGGCAGCTAACTTAATAAACAGCTGTCTTAAAAGTCAAAACCACTAGTCACCAGTTTTCAGAGATAATTATTTACATTTGAGTAAATATATGTATGCTATGTATCCGTTGCAATATGGATGCAATATGTATCTGTTTCATGTCAATTAAAAAAAATAAAAGCTGTCATAATTGTTGTGTAATTTTCCACCATATACTTAAAAACGTATTATATCCTGATCAGAGAATGCCAACTAAGTGGGCTTGCTCGATTGGACAATCGCTATTTCAGGATTGATGGCCTCTGCCCAATACAAAACACTAAAGAGGATTAGATTGCTCATTGTGGGATGATTGGTTGAGGACTGACCCTTAGTTAATTACAGATGAGGTGCTTAATCAGGGGTTTTACACTCTTGGATCGTCATGAAGTACAGAAAATTGCACGGGTAAATTGTGTTCCGACTCCAGCGTTTAATCCGAGAAATACCCCAGTTCCAAGATGAAGGACCCATCACTACCACCACCTGATAATCTTTGTAAACAACCTCATTTAGATAAAAAAAATAGGCACCCGCACACAATAACGGCTACATTATTAAACCTAAAGATAAGTGAGATGCGTAAGGAAAGCCAAGCAATAACGAAGCTTTATCTGATCAAAGGAAAAAACATACTCTATGAGTGAATTTCATGTTTTCAATTCATATTTATTAGCAAAGGCCCATATTAATTTTTTTGAATGGCGTTTCTTCGTCGCGCCACACTGCCCAAACCGTTTGACCTTCCGTCACTGTTCGAATATCAAAATGATTGGAATTTTCGCGCAACGCAGGGAATTTTTCGAACTACCCCCATAAATTTTCTTTAAAAAATTAAAACGATAATGTCTTCTAATTTTCGACCAAATCGCATAATTTACACATAAAACACTCCAGGATGGTAAGAGGCATAAAATTTGTCTACAAAATTTGCCAAAAAACGCAGTCCCATTCATTTCTAATGGGATACCATTGACAGCCATGCAGGTCCAAATTTCCCATTCATTTTCAATGGAAGAAAAACATACAGTAGGTCCTTGTGATTTTTTATCATTCCACTATATCAGCTCATTGACATTGAACTGGTGCCCAAGTAAGTCGATGCCATTGACAGCCATGTACGTCCAAATTTCCCATTCATTTTCAATGAAAGAAAAACCTGTGGGGTTGTGATTTTTGACCAAAAACTTACCATTACAGCCCACTGACATTCAACTGGCACCCATGTCCAGTGCTGGCCAAAAGTATTGGCACCCCTGCAATTCTGTCAGATAATGCTCAATTTCTCCCAGAAAATGATAGCAATTACAAATCCTTTGGTAGTAATATCTTCATTGATTTTGCTTGCAATGAAAACACACAAAAGAGAATGGAAAACAAAACTCCAAAAATGTGCTGGACAAAACTACTGGCACCCTTTGAAAAATCATGTGCTGCTTCTCTAATTTGTGTATTTAACAGCACCTCTTACTGACCTGTGGTACATAACCGGTGGTGGCAATGACTAAATCATACTTGCACCCAGTTAAAATGGATTGAAGTTGACTCAACCCCTGTCCTGTGTCCTTGTGTGTACCACATTGAGCATGGAGAAAAGAAAGAAGACCAAAGAACTGTCTGAAGACTTGAGAAGCAGAATTGTGAGGAAGCATGGGAAATCTCATGGGTGCAAGTCCATCTCCAAAGACCTGAATGTTCCTGTGTCTACCATGCGCAGTGTCATCAATAAGTGTAGAGCCCATGGTGGTCACTGTGGCTAACCTCCCTAGATGTGGACGCAAAAGAAAAATTGCTGAGAGATTTCAACGAAAGATTGTGTAGATAGTGGATAAAGAACCGCAACTCACACCCAAACAAGTTCAAGCTGTCCTACAGTCCGATAGTACAACAGTGTCAACCCGTACTATCCGTCGGCGTCTGAATGAAAAGGGACTCTATGCTAGGATATCCAGGAAGACCCCACTTCTGACCCAGAGACATAAAATAGCCAGGCTGGAGTTTGCCAAAGCTTATCTGAAAAAACCAAAAACATTTAGGAAGAATGTTCTCTGGTCAGATGAGACAAAAGTAGAGCTTTTTGGGAAAAACACATCAACATAGAGTTTCCAGGAAAGAAAAAACGAGGCCTTCAACGAAAAGAACACGGTCCCCACAGTCAAACATGGTGGAGGTTCCCTGATGTTTTGGGGTTGCTTTGCTGCCTCTGGCACTGGACTGGTTGACCATGTACATGGCATTATGAAATCTGAAGACCATCATCAAATTTTGCAGCATAATGTAGGGCCAGTGTGAGAAGGCTGGGTCTCCCTCAGAGCTCATGGGTCTTCCAGCAGGACAATGACTTAAAACACACTTCAAAAAGCATTAGAAAATGGTTTGAGAGTAAGCACTGGAGACTTGCAGCAATGAGTCCAGACCTGAATCCCATAGAACACCTGTGGAGAGATCTGAAAATGGCAGTTTGGAGAAGGCACCCTTCAAATCTCAGAGACCTGGAGCAGTTAGCCTAAGAAGAATGGTCTAAAATTCCAGCTGAGCATTGTAGAACACTCATTAATAGATGCCGGAAATCTCTGCAATGTTTCTTTTCCGTCCACATCTAGGGAGGTTAGCCACAGTGCCATGGGCTTTACACTTATTGATGACACAGCGCACGGAAGACACAGGAACATTCAGGTCTTTGGAGATGGCCATGTAGCCTTGAGATTGCCCATGCTTCCTCACAATTTTGCTTCTCAAGTCCTCAGACAGTTCTTTGGTTTTCTTTCTTTTCTTCATGCTCATTGTGGTACACACAAGAACAAAGGACAGAGGTTGAGTCATGTTTAATCCATTTTAACTCGCTGCAAGTGGGATTTAGTTATTTTCACCACCTGTTATGTACCACAGGTAAGTAAGAGATGCTGTTAATTACACAAATTAGAGAAGCATCACATGATTTTTCAATGGGTGCAAATACGTTTGTCCTGCTCACTTTTGGAGTTTTGCGTAAAATGATAATGATTTTTTTCATTGCAAGCAAAAGAAATGAAGATAATACTACTGAAGCATTTGTAATTGCAATCATTTTCTGGGAGAAATTGAGCATTATCTGACAGAATTGCACGGGTCGGGTGCCAATACTTTTGGCAGGCACTGTATGTCCATGCCATTGACAGCCATGCAATGTATGTCCCCGAAATGTCCCCAGATCAATTGGAAGTGACCTGTAGATCTATCCACCACTGCAAAGCCCTTTCGTAATTTTTTCAGAAATTACAGTTTTTAGTTGATTTAGTTGTTGTAGACATAGCTGCTTTAAACAATAACAATTTTGTGCCTCGTATCCCCGTCCTCTGCATCTCATTGATGCGTGAGCGTAACGCACTAGAAGATTCGACGCGCTCGCCTGTTGTTCGTTGTATTTTTTTATCCTCCAAAATTCCTTTCTGAACTCCATATAACCTTCCGTAATGTCGAGTGGGGGGACTCGACAAAAAGGCGTGAATTTCACCCCGACTTCACCTCCGCTTTTTATCACTTCAATTTCGGCGTGTTTTGAAAAACTTGTTCGTGACGCTTAGAATGCACGTTGGATTTAATAGTGGGAAATGTAAAGTCATTGTTGCGGTTTTAAGATAATCTTTCATTTCTCTTTGTTTCAACTCGAATGTGTACTGGCCCATTTTTCAGGCAATTTTTTATTCTATCATCATAACATGTTTAAATTCAGTACTCGTGTCTTGTTTCTGATGACACCTGAGAGAACACAAATAGCCTTTTTAGTTCTAGGGTTGTTAATATTACCGCGTTAACGGGCGGTAATAAATTTTTTTTAATGAATCACGTTAAAATATTTGACGCATTTAACACACATGCCCCGCTCAAACAGATTAAAATGACAGCACAGTTTCATGTCCACTTGTTACTTGTGTTTTTTGGTGATTTGTCGCCCTCTGCTGGTGCTTGGGTGCGACTAATTTTATGGGTTTCAGCACCATGAGCATTGTGTAATTATTGACATCAACAATGGCGAGCTAATAATTTATTTTTTGATTGAAAATTTTACAAATTTTATTAAAACGAAAATATTAAGAGGGGTTTTAATTAGGGCTGTCAAACGATTCAAATTTTTAATGAGTTAATTACAGCTTAAAAATTAATTAATCGTAATTAATCGCAATTAATCGCAATTCAAACCATCTATAAAATATGCCATATTTTTCTGTAAATTATTGTTGGAATGGAAAGATAAGACACAAGATGGATATATATATTGAAAATACAGTACTATTTGTTTATTATAACAATAAATCAACAAGATGGCATTAACATTATTAACATTCTGTTAAAGCGATCCATGGATAGAAAGACTTGTAGTTCTTAAAAGATAAATGTTAGTACAAGTTATAGAAATTTTATATTAAAACCCCTCTTAATGTTTTCGTTTGAATAAAAGTTGTAAAATTTTCAATCAAAAAATAAACTTGTAGCCTGCCATTGTTGATGTCAATAATTACTTACACAATGCTCATGGGTGTTGAACCCTATAAAATCAGTCGCACCCAAGCGCCAGCAGAGGGCGGCAAAACTCCATAAAACACAATTAACAAGCAGTTCACTGTACTGTCATTTAAATCTGTCTGAGCGGGGGGAGTGCGTTAATTGCCTCAAATATTTTAACGTGATTAATTTAAAAAATTAATTAACGCCCGTTAACGCGATAATTTTGACAGCCCTAGTTTTAATATTAAAATTTCTGTAACTTGTACTAACATTTATCTTTTAAGAACTAAGTCTTTCTATCCATGGATCACTTTAACAGAATGTTAATAATGTTAATGCCATCTTGTTGATTTATTGTTATAATAAACAAATACAGTACGTATGTACAGTATGTTGGATGTATATATCCGTCTTGTGTCTTATCTTTCCATTCCAACAATAATATACAGAAAAATATGGCATATTTTAGAGATGGTTTGAATTGCGATTAATTACGATTAATTAATTTTTAAGATGTGATTAACTCGATTAAAAATTTTAACCGTTTGACAGCCCTACTTAGTTCTAATACATACATGGATTAAGTTTTTTATTCTGATGATTAAAATAATTTGAGTTTTTGGTTGTTGTGTTTTTGTGGCAGAAAGCAAATCTACCAATTCGTCTTAATTTCAATGGTAAGCGTCATCATTTTTCTTTGTCGGGACCCGTGTTGGTTTCTCTCACAAGAAAATCCGCCATGCTGCAGTCTTAACACTAGAACTACCAAGGGGGGATTAGTTGATACAAATCACCTTTATAACCAGAGAAGGGTCATCTGACCCTAATCAGCATATCTTTTGTGAGCATTTGAGGTCCTCATTAGTCATTCCGATTCACACTCTCAAAACCACAGGGTTGGATTGCTCAAATTAGCATGTGTTTGCAGGGCAGGGCTGCCTTGGCTTTGTTGGACAGTGGACCGCTCAGACAAGCAATCGGGCGGACAACCTTTTTACAGTATATACTCTATACTGAAGCTTGTGTTTGCTGTGACAAAACAGCTGTTTGAGTTGCTGTGGAAAGTTCTTTGGTTATCGTATGCTTCAACATAATAAACTGTGAACCTTGCCAACTGAATGTTTGACGTGTCAAGACAAAGTAAAGGTGCTTGATGGGATTTGTCACAGATATTCTAACACTCGATTTTCTCAAATGTAGACAGTCTGGTTTAGCCTCAGTTTTGGATGCTAGTCGTAGTTTCATGCCACATGGCTCTCTCATCATTTTTACACTAACCCAGGAGTTAACAAGTCCATCATCCCCCCAGCCCCATCCCAAACCGAAATCATCAGCGCTAACGAGTTTTAGCCACTCTAAGCCATACAGTTGCTAACAGTCATATGCTATTGTTTAGCCACAACTGGAGTCATTACCGTATTGGCCCGAATATAAGGCGGCCCTGATTATAAGACGACCCACTCTTTTTCAAGACTCAAGTTTAAAAAAAGACTTTTTGAACACCAAATTAAATTTTTATACAGAAAATAATTACATTACATCCGAAACAAATGATTATGACAATATACTTGAGAGAAAAAGCATGTTATTTTGCCTCATTCAAATATTAATATCTGAACATTTAAATATGTATAGTAAAGTCACATTTGTAAATGAATGGCTTCTGATTTTTGAAATGTAAATAAACCAATCTATTGTGATAAAACAACAATATTGCAATAACTGCATTAACCATCAAAGTGAAGTCTAACTGTAACTGTAGTCTTGAAACAAATCTGAATAAGGAAAAACATCGCAATAAAATAATGCAAACTGGTTAAACTTGAGAGTAGCTGCGATCTGTCATGACAGAACATTGCTTCAATGATATCTGGCGCCATCTAGCGTCGTGAATCGGTATAATGTCTAGAACGCGAATATAAATCGACCCCCTCTTTTTCAGTCTTTTTTCAATGCAAAAAACACTGTCTTATATTCGGGGCAATACGGTACTTTTCATCCTTCACACAGCTGCTTGAAACAAAACAATTGTTTAATCCATCTGCAGGCGACTAGCATGATTTTACAACACTATGCAGGTGTGTGCTGGTCCTCATGGGAAATGCAGTCTTACTTAAGGCAAAACACTACCGCATTTGTCCACCGGCGTCGCTAAAATGGACTAAAACTGAGAAGTTACAAAGTTTTGCTTTAAATCGTAAATCGTCTTATATCGAGCTTGTCGTCAAATGTCAAATTTTACGTCGGCTGTCAAAATGATCATATGTCGAGGCACCGCTATGAAAGTGCGACTTATACTCTGGAGCAATTTAACTGTGATATTATAAACACATTAGTAGAGTGTTTTTCAACCGCTGTGCCATGGAAAATCATCCACGTTCATCAAATGTAATGTTTTTTGAAAATGAATCCACAAATGTTCCTTTGCTGAGTGTCTGTGCCACTGGTCTGTAATCATGCAATACCTCTCCATATCAGTAGGTGTCAACAGGTAGCTAAATACTTTGTTTAGTCAAGTATATGAGGTAAGAATGGCATTGGGGCTGGCTGTTAGCTAGCAAAACTTTAAAGGTAATATGCTAACTCAGAACTGCACACTGGACAAAATTCATTGAATGGTGGTCAAAATGAAGCAAATAGCTTCCTCTCAAAGAGTCTCTGGTGTGAGGCAATCATCAAAACCTATCTGTCATTGGGATTTGCACTGGACTGTCAAGAAAAACTGGACATGGTGGGATTAACTTTCATTGGGGATGCAATGATACCTACTCCAATACAAAAAGGCCGCACTGAGTGAGTAAAAATATTGATTTTTAAATGTGTATTTTTTGTTTGTTTGATTCCTATTCAATAATCACATAATTTACACATGAAAAGATTCCAGGACGGTAAGAGGCATAAAAGTTGGATACAGAATTTACCAAAAACTTAAAGATCTCCCAAAATTTGCCAAAAACTTGCCCATTCATTTTTAATAGGATGCCATTAACGGTCCTGTACGTCATTCCATTCATTTCTAATGGGAAACATTTCCACTTCATTTTCAATGGCAGGAGTGGTGGTTGTGATTTTTTTGACTGCTTACATTTAAAGCCCATATCAATTCAATGAGGGCCCATGTAAGTCAATGCCATTGGCAGCCATGAATGTCCAAATTTCTCATTCATTTTCAATGACAGAAAAACCTGTGCAGTTGTGATGTTTGACCATTACGTACCATTACAGCACATTGATATTCAACTAGCGCCTAAGGCAATGCCATTGACAGCCATGAACGTCCAAATTTCCCATTCATTTTCAATTGCAAAAAAACCCATGTTTGACAGCCATGTACGTCCAAATTTCTGATTCGTTTTCAATGACAGAAAAACCTGTGCGGTTATGATTTTTGACCAAAAACTTATCATTACAGGCCATTGATATTCATCTGGCACCTAAGTAAGTCCATGCCATTGACGGCCATGTACATCCAAATTTCCCATTCATTTTCAATGGCAGAAAAACATGTGCGGTTCTGATTTTTGACCATACACATACCATTACAGCCCATTGACATTCAACTGATTCCCAATTAGGTCGATGTTATTGACAGCCATGAACGTCAAATTTCCCATTCATTTTCAATTGCAGAAAAACCTGTGTGGTTGTGATTTTTGGCCAAAAACTTACCATTGCAACGATTTGATATTAAACTCGTCAATGCCATTGACAGCCATGCACGTCCATGCCATTGATAGCCATGCACGTCCATGCCATTGGCAGCCATGTACGTCCAAATTTCTCATTAATTTTCATTGGCAGAAAAACCTGTGTTTGACAGCCACGTACGTCCAAATTTCCCATTCGTTTTTAATGACAGAAAAACCTGTGCAGTTATGATTTTTTTTTACCAAAAACTTACCATTACAGCCCATTGATATTCAAGTAGCGCCCAAGTAAGGCGATGCCATTGACAACCATGTACGTCCAAATTTCCCATTCATATCCAATGGCAGAAAAACGTGCAGTTCTGATTTTGGAACATACACATACCACTACAGCCAATTGACATTCAACTGATTCCCAAGTAAGTCGATGTTTTTGACAGGCATTAACGTCCAAATTTCCAATTCATTTTCGAATGGAAAAACCCCTGTGTGGTTGTGATTTTTGACCAAAACTTTACCATTACAACAAATTTATATTCAACTGGCACCCAAATACGTCGATGCCATTAAATGCCATGCACGTCCATGCAATTGACTGCCATGTACGTCCAAATTTCCGATTCGTTTTCAATGACAGAAAAACCTGTGCGGTTATGATTTTTGACCAAAAACTTACCATTACAGGCTATTGATATTCATCTGGCACCCAAGTAAGGTGATACTATTGACAGCCATGTAAGTCCAAATTTCCCATTTATTTTCAATGGCAGAAAAACATGTGTAGATCTGATTTTGGACCATATACATACCATTACAGCCCATTGACCTTCAACTGATTCCCAAGTCAGTTGATGTTATTGACAGCCATGAACGTCCAAATTTCCAATTCATTTTCAATTGGAAAAAACCCTGTTTGGTTGTGATTTTTGACCAAAAACTTACCATTACAACAAATTTATATTCAACTGACTCCCAAATAAGTCGATGCCATTTACAGCCATGCACGTCCATGCCATTGACAGCCATTTACGTCCAAATTTCCCATTTATTTTCAATGGCAGAAAAACGTGTGGTTCTGATTTTTGACCATACAAATACCATTACAGCCCGTTGACATTCAACTGATTCCCAAGTAAGTCGATGCCATTGAGGGCCATGTACGTCAAAATTTCTCATTTATTATCATTGGCAGAAAAACCTGTGTGGTTGTGATTTTTGACCAAAAATTTACCATTACAGCCCATTGATTTTCAACTAGGGCCCATGTAAGTCAATGCCATTGAGAGCTATGTACGTCCAAATTTCCCATTCGTTTTCAATGACAGAAACATCTGTGCGACTATGATTTTTGACCAAAATCTTACCATTACAGCCCATTGATATTCAACTAGCGCCCAAGTAAGTCCATGCCATTGACGACCATGTACGTCCAAATTTCCCATTCGTTTTCAATGACAGAAAAACTTGTGTGGTTATGATTTTTGACCAAAAACCTACCATGAAAGCACATTGATATTCAAATGACGCCCAAGTAAGTGAATGCTACTGACGGCCATGTACGTCCAAATTTCCCATTCATTTTCAATGGCGTAAAAACCTGTTTGGTTGTGATTTTTGACCAAAAACCTGCCATTACAGGCCATTGATATTCATTGGGCGCCCAAGTAAGTCAATGCCATTGACGGCCATGTATGTCTAAATTTCCCATTCGTTTTCAATGACAGAAAAACCTGTGCGATTATGATTTTTTTACCAAAAACATACCATTACAGCACATTGGTATTCAAATGGCGCCCAAGTAAGTCCATGCCACTGACGGCCATGTTCTTCCAAATTTCCCATTCATATTCAATGGCAGAAAAAACTGTGTGGTTGTGATTTTTGACCAAAAACCATTAATGGCCCACTGAGATTCAACTGGCTCCCATGTACAGTAAATCAATGCCTTTGACAGCCATGCAACAGGAAGTGATATGACATCAACAAGATGTCGAAATGTCCCCGAAATGATAGAACTGTGTCTACCAAAGCAAAGCCCCATTGTGATTTCTCTAGAAATTGCAGTTTCTAGTTTGTGGTAGTTTTTTTTCCACACTTAACCGCAAGAGGGCGCTCAAGGTATGTGTTTCAGCATTGGCGGTAACTTATATAAACAACGTGTACATTGCGTATATTTGGGTTGGTGTGATATTCACAGGTGCGACATATAGTCTGAAAAATATGGTAGCCCTATAAATTTTGGGTCATGTATCTTTGCGACAAAATTAACATTTAGTATAAGAGTGTGGCCGACATGACCCAGCGTATGTAATATTGTGAGTGATGTGTTATGAATAACTCATAAACAGTCTGTCAGCATCAGCACTCATTGTTCTCTCCGCAACCATAATGTAATCACCGCCCTTAATATCCACGGCAAATTGACAGCAACGACATCGGTAATGTAATAACACCTGTTACTAGATGTAAAATTAGTCTTTCAATGAAGACACGGAATGTTTTTATGGCCCCTCCTGCTTTGGATTTGGACGGGAAATATTGCGTCGTCTTCAAAATGTCGCTAAGACAGTTGTTGGATTTGCTTTTGGGTTTAGCAAACGGTCACCTGTCAGCACTTGAGCATTTTTACACAACGCGCGCCTCGACTAATCCGTGTCATAGACAATCATCCGTCAGTGAAGAGAGGGAAAAGAGCGTCTTCGCTGAATGATGGTCCTGCCTTTGCTTGGGGGGCCCATCTGCAACAAGGCTTGACTAATGAAGAGCGAGCTTCTTCCCAAACACCGGCAGGCACTTCTTCACCCGCAAATGTAAATGCGTTGAGGAGTCATCCAACATTTAGCCGGATTGTTGTTTGTCAGCGTGCGCGGCAGCAATCATTTGTTAAACGGAGCTTCGTTTATCGAAACATCCCTTTCACACGTTTTGTTTGAGTCGATCTCGTTTCCGCGATGACATTTTCTACGTACGGCAGAGTCGGCATCTCCTTGGCTCGGAAGCGTCGAGATGACGCAAACGTGTCATGTGATGAAGACAGAATCAATTGGATCATTCACGCACTCTGCGCTTAGTGTGCTTAACAACTTTTGGTTGCTTTCAGTTAGAGCTAACTATGGTACAGTTAGCGATGAGAAAAGCAACAAATTTGCAATTCATCGCGAGTTAACAATTTCAAAATGAGACAAATTTGCGATTAATCTCGCGTTAGTTCTTTTTTAAAATGTGACAATTTTTGTGATTAATCGCAAGTTAATTATGTTCACAAATGTGACAAATTTGCGATTAATTGCAAATTAATAATTTGAAAAAAATGCGACAAATTTGCGATTAAACTGGAGTTTATTATTTTTTAAAATGTGACAAATTTGCAATTAATGCGAGTTCATTATTTTCAAACATGTGACAGTTTTTGTGATTATTCATGAGTATATAATTTGAAAAAAAATGTGACAAATTTGCGATTAATCGAGTAATTGGAAAAATGTGTCAAATTTGCGATTAATCGTGTGTTATTTATATGATAAAAATGTGACAAATTTGTGATTAATCTCGAGTTAATAATTTTTTAAATGTGACAATTTTTGTGATTAATCGCAAGTTAATTATGCTCACAAATGTGACAAATGTGCAATTAATTGCAAGGTAATAATTTGATAAAAATGTGACAAATATGTGATAAACTCGAGTTAATTATTTTTTAAAATGTGACAAATTTGCGATTAACGGTGAGTTCATTATTTTCAAACGTGACAATTTTTGTGATTATTCGCGAGTTAATTATATTCACAAATGTGACAAATTTGCAATTAATCGCGAGTTAGTAATTTGAAAAAAAAAGTGTCAAATTTGCAATTAATCGCGAGTTAGTAATTTGAAAAAATGTGTCAAATTTGCAATTAATCGCGAGTTAGTAATATGAAAAAATGTGTCAAATATGTGATTAATCTAGTTATTTTTTTAAAATGTGACCATTTCTATGATTAATTGCAAGTTAATTATATTCACAAATGTGACAAATTTGCAAATAATCACCAGTTACAAATTAGAAAAAATGTGACAAATTTGCAAATAATCACGAGTTAATTATTCTTGAAAATGTTCCAATTTTTGCAAATAATGACGGGTTGGTATTTTGAAAAAATGGGTCAAATTTGCAATTAATCGTGAGTTAATTAGTTGGGGGAAAAAATGTGAGAAATTTTGTGATGAATCGCGAGTTAGATTCACAAATGTGACAAATTTGTGAATAAAGTAAAATATTCGAAAAAATTTGCCAAATTTGCAAATAATCACAAGTTAATAATTTGAAAAAATGAGACAAATTTGCGATTAATCGTGAATTAATTATTTTTCAAAATGTGACAATTTTTGCGAATAACGGTGAGTTAATAATTTGTAAAAATGTGTCAAATTTGCAATTAATCGTGAGTTAATTATTTGATAAAAATGTGACCATTTTTGTGACGAATCGCGAGTTAATCATATTCACAAATGTGACGAATTTGCGAATAATCGTGAGTTAATAATTTGAAAAAATGTGTCAAATTTGCAATTAATCGCGTGTTAGTAATTTGAAAAAATGTGGCAATTTACAATTAATTGCAAATTAATAATTTGAAAAAAATGTGACAAATTTGCGATTGAACTGAAGTTTATTATTTTTAAAAATGTGACAAATTTGCAATTAATGCGAGTTCATTATTTTCAAACATGTGACAGTTTTTGTGATTATTCATGAGTATATAATTTGAAAAAAAAATGTGACAAATTTGCGATTAATCGAGTAATTGGAAAAATGTGTCAAATTTGCGATTAATCGTGTGTTATTTATATGATAAAAATGTGACAAATTTGTGATTAATCTCGAGTTAATAATTTTTTAAATGTGACAATTTTTGTGATTAATCGCAAGTTAATTATGCTCACAAATGTGACAAATTTGCGATTAATTGCAAGGTAATAATTTGATAAAAATGTGACAAATATGTGATAAACTCGAGTTAATTATTTTTAAAAATGTGACAAATTTGCGATTAACGGTGAGTTCATTATTTTCAAACGTGACAATTTTTGTGATTATTTGCGAGTTAATTATATTCACAAATGTGACAAATTTACAATTAATCGCGAGTTAGTAATTTGAAAAAAATGTGTCAAATTTGCAATTAATCGCGAGTTAGTAATCTGAAAAAAATGTGTCAAATTTGCAATTAATCGCGAGTTAGTAATATGAAAAAATGTGTCAAATTTGTGATTAATCTAGTTATTTTTTTTAAATGTGACCATTTCTATGATTAATTGCAAGTTAATTATATTCACAAATGTGACAAATTTGCAAATAATCACCAGTTACAAATTAGAAAAAATGTGACAAATTTGCAAATAATCACGAGTTAATTATTCTTGAAAATGTTCCAATTTTTGCAAATAATGACGGGTTGGTATTTTGAAAAAATGGGTCAAATTTGCAATTAATCGTGAGTTAATTAGTTGGGGAAAAAAATGTGAGAAATTTTGTGATGAATCACGAGTTAATTAGATTCACAAATGTGACAAATTTGTGAATAAAGTAAAATATTCGAAAAAATTTGCCAAATTTGCAAATAATCACAAGTTAATAATTTGAAAAAATGAGACAAATTTGCGATTAATCGTGAATTAATTATTTTTCAAAATGTGACAATTTTTGCGAATAACGGTGAGTTAATAATTTGTAAAAATGTGTCAAATTTGCAATTAATCGTGAGTTAATTATTTGATAAAAATGTGACCATTTTTGTGACGAATCGCGAGTTAATCATATTCACAAATGTGACGAATTTGCGAATAATCGTGAGTTAATAATTTGAAAAAATGTGTCAAATTTGCAATTAATCGCGTGTTAGTAATTTGAAAAAATGTGGCAATTTACAATTAATTGCAAGTTAATTCATTTTTTTTTAAATGTTACAACTTTTGTGATGAATCGCGAGTTAATTATATTCACAAATGTGACAAATTTGCGAATAATCGCAAGTTAGTAATTTGAAAAAATGTGTCAAATTTGCTTTTAATCATGAGTTATTTGAAAAAAAAATGCAAATTTGCAATTCACTGTGTTTTAAAATATGAGAAATTAGTAATTAATTGCGAGTTAATCACTTTTTTTTAAAAAGTGTGTCATATTTGCGATTTATCGTGACTTGAATATTTTTTAAAACATGCACATTTGCATTTCAGCGTGAGTTAACTATTTTAAAATGTGACAAATTTGCAATAAATCGCAGTTTTTGTTTTTTTTTTAATTTGGCAAATTTACGATCAATCGTAATTATTTTTTAAAATGTGACAGATTTGCAATCAATCTTTAATTAACTTTGAAATACCAACATATTTGTGATTTGTGAGTAAACGATTTTTAAATGTGACAAATCAGCGATTAATCGCGAGTTAATACGTTTCTGACGTGACAAATTTGCGATGAATCGTAAGTTAACTATGAAAACAACAACAAATGTGTGATTGATCGTGGGTTAACTATTTTAAAATGTGGTAAATTGGATATTGATTGTGAGTTAATTGGTTTAAAAAATGTGACAAATTTGCGATTAATCGTGAGTTAATTATTTGATAATGCTTTGCGTGTCACTTCTTGTTTATTTTGGGTGACTTCCAATTGATTTTGGGTCTTTACGGGTCACTTTAAGTGGATTCTGGAGTATTTAAGGGTAACTTTCTGTTGATTTTGAGGCATTCTGGGTAAATTCCTATTGATTTTGAGCATTTACTGGTTCGTTTGCCTTTTTCAGTCAAAACTGACGAGACACCTAGCGCCGCCAGTGACAGGCAGTGAGTTAAATGACTGCCCTGTAAAGGGTTACCGATCAAAAACGATCTAACATTTGACTTCTCCCAATCCCTAAACGTTGCGCGGAGTTTTTAGGACTCATCCAAAGCGGAGACCTCGCCTGAATGATATTAATTAAAGCTCCCTAACTAATTGCGTGTTACATTTTGCTGTCAACCAATTATATTTTTACACTCTTGGGGAGACGCATCCCCAGCACCCCCGCTCACCATGAAACTCCAGCTGTCATTGAATTTCAATAAGCACGTATTTAATTAACATAGCAGGCCGCTGGAGCATATCAATGTTTATTTCTCTCCCAGACAAGACTGCAGCTTCGGTTCACTCCGTCGAGCTGACACGGGAACATTTGATCGAGGAGTCGTGATAATGTTTACCTAGATTGCGCTCCGTTCTCGTCGAACGTTCGTGCATGGAGATTTCGGGAAATAGCTGCCACGCCAAAGGCGATGGCCACCCCCACGATGTTTTTTCTCGCTGGGTCAGCGGGAAAAAAATGCACCAAGCAGCATCAATTGATTCATCCGTGATATCAGGAAAAGAAGGCGAGCGCCTCTGCTTCCCCGCTTCCCTTTTATTCCGTGGTGTGCACCTGCTTCCTCAGAGCACTGTCACACATAATGAGGCCCGAGCTGGAGAAGGAGCGGGTGGAAACAGCCCACGGAGGCCCGGTGGGCCGCTGCGGAAGTAGTCCATATTTTAGCATAATGTGTTTGGATCACATGCTGCAAAGGAGTGGCGGATAATCCAGGGATGTTATGTGTCCGTGAGCAAATTATTTGACAACTATTTTGATAGTCGCTGCATCGTTTACAGACATTGTTAACGTAAAAATGATCCAATTCGTAACTCGATAGTAACTAGTAAGGTAATCGTAATAAAGCCGCGGAAACGGCGCCAGCCGAACGAAATGGTGTTCCGCTGGCACCGCTCCCGCAAGCCAACCGGAAGGGCCAAAATTCCGCGCGTTTACTCAGGTGTTAACCCATTGTACTGACTCCATGTTGCAAAAGTTTGAAGACGGCTGTTTTACGAAAAGTTCGCGGTGAGTCAGCAACAAGCACACTTTTGCTTAATAGACAATGTTTATTGATGATTATTGCAGAATTCAAAAGGTTTATTGAGTACAATCCCACACAAAGGCAAGTAAACAAATATCAAAACAAGCATAACATGTAATAACGATGACGCTAGATCTAGATTGTCACTTCTAGTATCCCCACGCCACCGTCTAAGCACAAATATTCCTCTAATAATGCAAAAGAACTCTTACCGTGACAAAAGGGCGGAGAGCCAACCCCCTGATCAGAGTCATAACAGGAATAGAGCCAAGCGATTCGTACGTCATCCTTTGGCGGACTGTAACGGGGTGGAGAATGCTCCTGGCTTTATAACAGTACGTCTCGTGAGCACAAAGGTGGCCAGCCTCTAAGCTCAGAAGATGAACCATGTTGCCCATACATGGCGATTTCAGCTCGTATTACTATCATTGGATTCCCTCCCCATTATGGTATGAGATTCCCTCCCAGTTGAGGTTTGTTGTACGGTGTGAAAAACAAGTTCCCTCACAATAGATAACAAGCATAACAGGCGTAACAGGTGGCGGAGTAAACAAGTTTACTGTCACACAACACAAGCAATATTATGGCTATTCATTCCGGGTCATATAATCACATATTTTACCCATCAAAGGCTCACCGAAAACAAGTTGACAATTTATTCGTCGACAATGGTCAAAAACAAGGCAAAAACAGACGATGGAGAGACCCTGCTGGATCCAGGGTCGGCAAAACAGGGCTACATAGAAATGTTCCGAGCAACGACCGTGTTCCTAAATGTATCGAAACGTCCAGTTCTTTTTGAAAGCTGCGGTGGAGTGGGCTGGGCCGAAGGCGTGGCTGGGTGTCGTCTTGGGATCATCTCTCTGCGGCAGGTTTGGGCGGTTAAGTTCGTGCGTCATCCTTTGTGGCTGGGACGTGGTTGCTACGGCAACTGACGCCGGTCTTGACATCCCAGGCGCCCGCTATCAACTTGTTATCCTGGTTGGGCGAGATGCTACCTATGTTAGGACAGAGCGCCCTGTTCTTTGTCCTGGAGTGCCCGGGAGAACTGATTGCGAGAGTTAGTGCGTCAATCTTGCTCATGACGCACACGTTGGGCTTCTGTAATAAGATGGTGTTGTGTATCTTTTATGCTCTCTATTCTGCTTCTTTTCATTAAACTATGTGCTATTTATTATATATTAGGTGTGTTAGAGTAATACAAACAGTCCTACGGTAAATATGAGAAATGATACTATTCCCTGATTGATTATATTACGTATGTTAGAGTAATGCAAACAGTTATATGGTGTGTGCAAGAAAGGTAACTATTCCCTTCAGTAACTATCTTATTTTCTTTTTGAAGAAGAATGAAGTTGATTTTCTCAGTGAGATGGCGACAAACTATTCACTATTCACCTTAGATTAGCCCCACTGGATGCTTTAATAACGATAAATGTAACAACTTCCAAGTTTTCCAAATTAAATAAACTTTCTTTGAACAACTTCAACTGAAGTTATCGAGAATAAATGTGCCATATAAATAATATACAATGAAATGTCAATAATTAAATCACATTTGCAGCAGTTACCCAAAAGAGCCACTAGGGGTCGACCAAAACATTACGAATATCGCCTTGTCATGAGTCAAGAATCTGCATTGTACAAGGTGATGGTGCTGGAACTTTTGTTTGGTGCTGTTCCAGTGAGATTTACAAAGATGACTGCCTGAAGAAGACATCGAAATTCCTTCAGTCCTTGATGATATGGGGCTGCATATCAAGCAAAGGCACTGGGGAGACGGCTGTGGTTAAATCTTGAATAAATGCACAAAATTACATTGAAATTTTAAACAGTTTTCTTATCCCTTCAATTGAAAATATGTTTGTCATTTACCAAGATTCAATGTCATGGCCTGCAAATAGCCCAGATCTCAACCTTATTGATAACCTGTTGTGGAAATTGGAAAAAAAAAAAAAAAAAGGTCCACAGCAAGGCTCCGACCTGCAAGGATGATCTGGCAACTGTAATCAAAGAGAGTTGGCATTAATTGATGAAGAATACTAATCAGGTTCATGCTTTTAAGACTGCAAGCTGTCATAAAAGCCAGAGGTGGTGCTACTAAATCCTTTGATTTGATTTTTAGATGTGTTTTGATTATTTCTTTGTTTGTTTCTAAAAATGTATTTCTTAAAATTACCATTTACTGACCACCACAATATTTTTATTCATTTGTTCTAGTGTTTCTGAATGTTAAAGAGTAAAACTTTAAGTAATTCATCATTTTTTTCAAGGTTTTTATCAGAGTTTATTCTAAATGATAAAATATCTGAGTGAGTGCTCGTCCGAGACTGGTGACTCCATACTTTTTGCTAGGGGTCGTGGGACATTCATTTCCATGTCAACTTAGCAACTTTTATAAAACATGTTGTTAGTTACTTGGATGGACTTAGGATCTGCCAGCTTTTTGTCTCCTGTCGTCTTCCAAAATTACAACTGGGTGATGGCGCTTCAGTTGTTCATTCACAGCCCATGTACAGCCTGGTATGCGCTTGGCATTAAAAAGACAGGACAAGCCAGTGTACACTCCTTTGTTTCGTTGAAATAAGTCAATGTTTTGACCACTCTGGTGCACTGTTTTAGCTTTGTGCCGCTGTTTTCCGAAATTTCCAGGGTCACGGTGAACTCGTAACAGGCACACTTGTGCAAAATAGACAATGTTTATTGATTAAAAAAATGCAGAATAAATGACATTTATTGATTACAATCCCACAAGAGCAAGCAAACAAGTATCTAAAAATGTCAACGATGATGCTAGATTTGAGTTTGTCAACCCCAGAATCCCGCGTTATCCCAGCGAGTCACGTACGGATCGTCTGGCTTTGTTCCTTCGCCGCCTTACCGGAGTGTTTTGGCTGCCCGCTCATTTGTCACGGTAAGCGATTTTCATTTCTAAGGGACATTTCGTTTTGCTGTAACGGTAACGCGGGGATTCTGGGGGTGACAAACTCAAATCTAGTGTCATCGTTGATATTTGTTTGCTTGCTCTTGTGGGTTGTAATCAATAAATCTCATTTATTCTGCATTATCTAATCAATAAACATTGTCTATTTTGCAAAAGTGTGCCTGTTACTGATTCACCGCGAACCTGGAAATTTCGGAAAACAGCCGTTTTCCCCGCTTGCATACCGAGCGTCATTCTCAACGTTCCACCCTTATTTACTTTTTTATCCCTTAATTAACTGTCGACGTGATGTTTTGCTCGTCAACGCATTTACGTCATCGATAGTAGTCGGGGCATTTCTTCTTCCCAAGATGCATTTTCCTGGGCTTTTGCACAGATTTTTTTTGTTTTTTTGGGGGGGGGTTTCTTAGTGACTATTTCCTTCTGGTAATGTAGTAGTTATATATAATGAGTTTATAATTTATTGTTTTTCAATTTCATTTCATTTCATTCTTGCACCATGAATGCAAATGGTCTGCTCACATAAAAAAATCCAAGCATCTTAGTTGTGTGCTAATGGTAAATAAGCATAACTGCTGTGCTAAGCTGTGACCAGCCCTTGTACAAAGGGAGTTTTTTTTTTTTTTTTTTTTACATTTACTTTGAAATTAACAAGCATATTGGCCCAAAACCAATATGAAAAACCAATGTCGATGTTATAAGATAACAGCTTTTTCCGGCCAATATTATCAGCTAGCCGATAATATCACACCACTCTACCTAAGAAAAATGCATTTATTAAGTAAAGAATAATTAAAAGCTGCCCGACCAGGACATATGTCCTCGAAAGCCCCACCCAGGTGCCCTGGAGAAGATCTGCCCTGAACTCTCAACACATAACACTTTTTGTTTTTCCCAATGTGAATAGGCAGGCTCCCATGCTAACCCATGAAGTGACTTACAATAAAGTGGAATTTAACCTGGCAGCTAAGTTATCTGTTCATAACCTTGCTTCAGAGAAGAAGCTGACAACTGCACTCTTATCTTATCCAAATAAAGTCAGAAAGACAAATATAGAAATGAATGTAACAAGTACAATGAACAAACATATGGGAACAAATATCTCTACAATTTCTATTAACTCCCAGTTCAAATGAATGGGCGTCTAATAGTGATAATCACTTCACAAATTTTTGATTTAGTTTTTAAGAGCCACAACTTGCAGGAAAACCGAAAAAAGGAAAAGAAAAAAAAAGCTCCCTCGGAGCTCGGCGTCCTCGCCATTGTTAAGACTCGGCAAGCACTCCACACAGCTCTCAATTTTATGCACTGGAGATGATCAAATGATTTTTCTCCCTCCTCCTTCAAGAGAGCGCCTGAGGGCTTGGAAATAAAGGATGGAGGCAGTTTCTCCCCCTCCATTTTTACACGTCTCCTTGTCAGCCAGCGAGCCCTGAATGCACTCAGGTTCATTTTGGTGACGAGTGTCATCATCGTGTCACCCCTAAGATGTGCGGGAAGATCATATAAGTGAAGTAATTACCAGGAACACATGATTAGAATGTCATTGGGCTGACAAGGGCTAATTAGGGACGTCCTCTCTCGTCATCTGTTCTCCAGCTGACAGGCCGTAATGGCGGGACACCGGAAAGCGGTAGTTGTGAACTTTGACGCCGTAGCGGCGTGCTCTCGCTAATTTCGGGCGCTTCATTCTTCCTTCATATCTGTCACACGATGACCGCTAGAAACTTTTACAACAAAAATGATCATTGAATTGTCGTTGAAGGTGATGTCCTGATCACAAATTTTTAGACCTGAATCCGCCTGATTTTGACGAGTCTGCCTAAGTCCCAATCCAACACATTGGTAATGTACAGTGTATCATAAAAGTGAGTACATCCCTTGCATTTCTGCGGATATTTAAGTATACAGTGGGGCAAATAAGTATTTAGTTAACCACCAATTGTGCAAATTCTCCTATTTGAAAAGATTAGAGAGGCCTATAATTGTCAACCAGGGTAAACCTCAACCATGGGAGACAGAATGTGAAAATAAAAAACAGAAAATCGCATTGTTTGATTTTTAAAGAATTTATTTCCAAAGTAGAGTGGAAAATAAGTATTTTGTCACTTACAAACAAGCAAAATTTCTGGCTATCAAAGAGGTCTAACGAGGCTCCACTCGTTACCTGTAATAATGGCACCCGTTTTAACTCATTATCAAGATAAAAGACACCTGTCCACAACTTCAGTCAGTCACACGCCAAACTCCACTATGGCCAAGACCAAAGAGCTGTCGAAGGACACCGGAGACAAAATTGTAGACCTGCACCAGGCTGGGAAGTCTGAATCTGCAATAGGTAAAACGCTTGGTGTAAAGAAATCAACTGTGGGAGCAATTATTAGAAAATGGAAGTCATACAAGACCACTGATAATCTCATTCGATCTGGGGCTCCATGCAAGATCTCACCCCATGGCGTCAAAATGATAACAAGAACGGTGAGCAAAAATCCCAGAACAACACGGGGGGACCTAGTGAATGACCTACAGAGAGTTGAGACCACAGTAACAAAGGCTACTATCAGTAACACAATGCGCTGCCAGGGACTCAAATCCTGCACTGCCAGACGTGTCCCCCTGCTGAAGCCAGTACATGTCCAGGCCCGTCTGTGGTTCGCTAGAGAGCATTTGGATGATCCAGAAGAGGACTGGGAGAGTGTGTTATGGTCAGATGAAACCAAAATGGAACTTTTTGGTAGAAACACAGGTTCTCGTGTTTGGAGGAGAAAGGATAATGAATTGCATCTGAAGAACAACATACCCACTGTGAAGCATGGGGGTGGAAACATCATGCTTTGGGGCTTTTTTTCTGCAAAGGGACCAGGACGTCTCATCTGTGTAAAGGAAAGAATGAATGGGGTCATTTATCGAGAGATTGAAAGAAGGAGTGAACATCTCCTTCCATTAGCAAGGGCATTGAAGATGAGACGTGGCTGGGTCTTTCAGCATGACAATGATCCAGCTAGGGCAACATAGGAGTGGCTTCGTAAGAAGCATTTCAAGGTCCTGGAGTGGCCTAGCCAGTCTCCAAATCTCAACCCCATAGAAAATCTGTGGAGGGAGTTGAAAGTCCGTGTTGCCCAACGACAACCCCAAAACATCACTGCTCAAGAGGAGATCTGCATGTAGGAATGGGCCAAAATACCAGCAACAGTGTGTGAAAAGCTTGTGAAGAGTTACAGAAAATTTTTGGTCTCCGTTATTGCCAACAAAGGGTACATAGCAAAGTATTGAGATGAACTTTTGGTATTGACCAAATACTTATTTTCCACCATGATTTGCAAATAAATTCTTCAAAAATCAAACTGTGATTTTCTGGGTTTTTCCACATTCTGTCTCTCATGGTTGAGGTTTACCCATATTGACAATTACAGGCCTCTCTAATATTTTCAAATGGGAGAACTTGCACAATTAGTGGTTGACTAAATACTTATTTGCCCCACTGTATCTTTTCATGGGACAACACTGACTTTGACACAATGAAAAATAGTCTGTGTGCAGCTTACATAATAGTTATTTTTTTCCTCTCAAAATAACTCGATAGTAAAATATCGCCATTAATATCTAAACCCCTGGAGACCAAAGTGAGTACATCCCTTAGAAACTACATTCCTAAATGTCCACATTGAGTACTGCTTGTCATTTTCCCTCAAAAATGTCATGTGACTCGTTACAGGAGTGTTGTCAGCATTGCTGCAGATATTGAAGAGGTGGGGGGTTAGCCTGTTAGTGCTCAGACCATACATCAAATTGGTGTGCAAGGCTGTCACCCCAGGAGGAAGCCTCTTCTGAAGACGGTACACAAGAAAGTCCGCCGGTCTCATCAGACCATAGGACATGGTTCCAGTAATCCATGTGCTTTGTTGACATGTCTTCAGCAAACTGTTTGCGGGCTTTCTTGTGTACTGTCTTCAGAAGAGGCTTCCTCAGATCCTCAGAGAGTTGTTTGTCATGTGGTGCCATGTTGGAACTTTCAGTGACCAGTATGAGAGTGTGTGAGAGCTGCACTACAAATTTGAACACACCTGCTCCCTATGCACACCTGGACCTAGTAACACTAACGAGTCACATGACATATATAAAGAATAAAGCACAGGTTTAGTGTCAAAAGAGTTGTTTTGATGTTTAATTTTCAACAACAGACAGTTCACACTCGATACATCATCATTGATTGAGAGCGCCTCGGTGCTTTTATTATAACGTTAACATCAAGGCTTCCAACGCAATTTGGTTTCCACCCGAGGCTAGAACAGTCTGTGCGGCAGCAAAAGTCGGACAGACCGCCTCGAAACAGTCTTCTGCGTCGCCTGTGCCTCAACATTTGTATGATCAACATTTATTCAATGTTGATGAGCTGAAGATCCACATTGAAGCGTTCCATCTTGCATTGTTTTTTTTTTTTTTTCGTTGAACTAAACTAGAGCAATCCAATAAGCATGCCCCAAAACCATACGAACATAACGCCACACCCGTCTAGTGGCATGGCCGTGAATTACAGAGCAACAAGTTCCCTCACCCCAGAACTATCGAATGCTTATTGACGCCGTAGTCACTTCGCTGTCACAGCAACGCAGCAACATAACTCAGGCTTAACTCTGGAGACAGTGTCCACACTGTTTAAAGGATTGTGAAGCGGCATGAATGAATGAAAAGTAAGCCACACCCAGTGATAAGAAGATAATTCTGAACAAATGTTGAGCGTGTATCTTGGGGTCTTGTTCACGAGTGAGGGTAGGAGAGAGTAGGAGATCGGTGCAGCATCTGCGGTGATGGGGACTCTGCACCAGCGCATTGTGGTGAATAGGGAGGTGAGCCAAAAGGGGAAGCTCTCGATTTACCCGTCGATCTATGTTCCTACCCTCACCTAATGTCACGAGCTGTGGGTTGTGACCGAAAGAACAAGATCGCGGATACAAGCGGCCGAAATGAGTTTCCTCCGCAGGGTATCAGGGCTCTCCCTTAGAGAGTGAGAAGCTCGGTCATCTAGGAGGGACTCTGGTTCCTGCCACTACTCCTCCGCATTGAGAGGAGCTAGCTGAGGTGGCTGGGTCATCTGGTTCGGATGCCTCTTGGACGCCTCCCTGGGGAGGTGTTCCAGGCATGTCCCACCGGCGGGAGGCCCCGAAGATTAACCAAGGCATCGTTGGAGAGACTGTCTCTCAGCTGGCTTGGGAAGGCCTTGGGATCCTGCCGGAGGAACTGGTTGAAGTGGCCTGGGAGAGGGAAGTCTGTGCTTCCCTGCTAAAGCTGCCTCCCCCGCGACCCGACCCTGGATTAAGCGGAAGATGATGGATGGATGGAAGTTGAGCATGTTCTAGCAAATACTGTCAAAGACATGTACACACAACATCATACATTTGAGAAGTTATTTTTTTGACATTTTGGGGGAAGCTGAGCTTCTCTTGCAGTCTTAGAGCAATCGCCTCTGTTCCAAATGATAATTAATCATTTGATCATTTACTAATTAACTCCCAATCTAAACTGCTAGAACGTCAAACACTGTCAATGACAGACGATACAATAGATAATTGACCGTCTAAAAAACTGGCAACCTCCAAATAGATACTGTCATTTACCATCAATTCTCCTTAATTTCCCCCCCATAAGAGGGAATGAAAGAAAATCAGATTCCAGATGGCAACACGTATCACGGAACAGTACAGCGACTGTAGTGGCACAAAGGAGTCACTGAACTATTGTGTCGCAAACAGCGGAACAATTAATTACCGTGTTGGTTGATGTGTAAATGAAATACGTTCCCCTGAAAATTATCTTGGGAACTATCAAGTGACTGAACATCAGTGCCTAAGGAATAATTGCGAATACTCTTAACCATCCATTTGCTTTGTTTTAGTTAACACAGTACCTTGAGATACAATTAGAATTAAAGGTTGAGCTTTGAAATGATCAAACTTTACAAATAGACACCGTTTAGTCTGATCCATCGAATGGATTTGACTCCAAAATGCCCGAGTCAACTCAAAACTTCCGAGATGCAACCAGGCAGAACTAAAATATAAAAGGCAAGCCGTATTTTCCTCCAGGGTGAGGGGGCGTCCCATAGAGGCTCGTCTCCCACTGGGCCTGTCCGGGTAGCGTTTGAGACGAGACTGGTTTGGATTTGTCCCGAGGGAAAATTGCAGCTGGCGGTCCGCCGGATCGAACGCGGCGGCAATCTCCCAAGGGGCCTGCCGGTGAGCTGTACACGGGATGTAAATTGATTAACTTACAGAGAGATAAGACACGTTTTACATCATTCCACAGTTGTGCAGTTGGGAGTTAAAACCAACTGACAAAAATCCGGTTATTCGTTTTTGAGTTATCTTGTAACTAAGTTTGCCAACTCCCTGGAAATATAATAAGGGATACCCCATTGGTTGATCTGGCTGGCCCCAGCCACTTCAACCAGCTCCTCCGACGGGATCCCAAGGCGTTCCCAAGCTAGCCGAGAGACATAGTCTCTCCAGCTTGTCTTGGGTCGTCCTCTTGGCCCCCGCGAGACTCTGGCATCGTAAAGTCGAAATCACGAAGTTGGGTACGTCGTAACTCAGGGACGAACTGTTCTGTACTTACCATCATTGTTGAGAGGTATCACTGCTACGCGACTAAAAATAAATAAAAGTAAACGACTGGAGACTAAAGACCTTTTCAGATTTAGAGTGGGGCAAATAAGTATTTAGTCAACCACTAATTGTGCAACTTCTCCCTTTTGAAAATATTACAGAGGCCTGAAATTGTCAACATGGGTAAACCTCAACCTTGAGAGACAGAATGTGGAAAAAAAAACAAAAAAAAACAGAAAATTGTTTGATTTTTAAAGAATTTATTTGCAAATCATGGTGATAAATAAGTATTTGGTCAATACCGAAAGTTTATCTCAATACTTTTTTTATGTACCCTTTGTTGGCAATAACAGAGGCCAAACGTTTTCTGTAACTCTTCACAAGATTTTCACACACTGTTGCTGGTATTTTGGCCCATTCCTCCATGCAGATCTTCTCCAGAGCACTGATATTTTGGGGCTGTCGTTGGGCAACACGGACTTTCAACTCCCTCCACAGATTTTCTATGGGGTTGAGATCTGGAGACTGGCTAGGCCACTCCAGGACCTTGAAATGCTTCTGACAAAGCAACTCCTTTGTTGCCCCGGCTGTGTGTTTGGGATCATTGGGTTGCTGAAAGACCCGGCCACGCCTCATCTCTAATGCCCTTGGTGATGGAAGGAGATTTTCACTCAATATCTCTCGATACATGACCCCATTCATTCTTTCCTTTACACAGATCAGTCGAGTCCTGGTCCCTTTGCAAAAAAAAAGCCCCAAAGCATGATGTTTCCACCCCCATGCTTCATAGTGGGTATGGTGTTCTTCGGATGCAATTGAGTATTCTTTCTCCTCCAAACACGAGAACCTGTGATTCTACCAAAACGTTGTATTTTGGTTTCATCTGACCATAACACATTCCCCCCGTCCTCTTCTGGATCATCCAAATGGTCTCTAGCGAACCACAGACGGGCCTGGACGTGTACTGGCTTCAGCAGGGGGACACGTCTGGCAGTGCAGGATTTGAGTCCCTGGCGGTGCATTGTGTTACTGATAGTAGCCTTTGTTACTGTGGTCCCAGCTCTCTGTAGGTCATTCACTAAGTCCCCTCGTGTGGCTCTGGAATTTTTGCTCACCGTTCTTGTTATCATTTTGAAACTACGGGGTGAGATCTTGCATGGAGCCCCAGTTCGAGGGAGATTATCAGTGGTCTTGTATGTCTTCCATTTTCTAATTATTGCTCCCACAGTTGATTTCTTTCCACCAAGCATTTTACCTATTGCAGATTCAGTCTTCCCAGCCTGGTGCAGGTCTACAATTTTGTCTCTTGTGTCCTTCGACAGCTCTTTGGTCTTGGGCATAGTAGAGTTTGGAGTGTGACTGACTGAGGTTGTGGACAGGTGTCTTTTATACTGATAATAAGTTAAAACAGGTGCCATTAATACAGGTAACGAGTGGAGCCTCGTTAGAACTCGTTAGACCTCGTTAGAGGAAGTTAGACCTCTTTGACAGTGAGAAATCTTGCTTGTTTGTAGGTGACCAAATAGTTATTTTTCACTCTAATTTGGAAATAATATTTTTTTAAATCAAACAATGTGATTTCTGTTTTTTTCCCCCCACATTCCGTCTCTCATGGCTGAGGTTTACCCATGTTGACAATTACAGGCCTCTCTAATCTTTTCAAGTAGGAGAACTTGCACAATTGGTGGTTGACTAAATACTTATTTGCCCCACTGTATATCCTGCTAAATTCCCATGTAATTTGTCGTCAGATTTACCTGTGTCATAGCTTTCAGACTTGGGGGGATGTATCAGGAATTACTCTGATTGGACACTTTCTGACTTGCCCTGTGTTGGCAACTCGGGCGGGGGACGGGATTTTATAAGCCGGACATTTTGTCATTTTCGGTTGAGTATGTCGTAACCTGGGGACTACCTCTAAGTCGTTGGGGAGGTGATATGAGAAGAAGGATCAAAGGTCACAGAGGTCAGAAATATGGCAATATTGGGTCAAGGGTTAGAATTGCACCAGTGTAGAAGTCGCAGGCCCAGCCAAACTATTAAAATGTGCGTCCGGAAAATTTGGCGTTATGAGCTTGGTTGCAATGCTAGAACGCAATCCAAGGTGGTTGTGGGTCTGCAGAATCTTCCTCCCCCTTCTACCGTGCCACTCATGTCATTGTCATCAGAGTCAAGGTTGAAAGTATGACGGTAGGCAATGAAGCAGCATAAAAAAAGCCCAGGTGTATTTTTAGTCAAGTCAGCCACATGCAGCTCCTTCTTCTTTACATGAAAGCTGTCCCCTGTGGGAACTGTCTTTCACCCTCCTGTTGGGATTTATAATTTGGATTAGGAGACTGGAGATTGTTGCAAAGGAGTAAGAGTCGTCAATGAAAGAGTGTGGGTGTTTAAAGACAGGTAATCCATTTCAAGGTGTCCCCGTCGGGATCCCGGGCTACGTTGCGCTTCCTGTTTGTTTTTTTGCGGAAGATCACGCCTCCCACGGGGGCCGTTCAATGACTTGCTGGAGATTGTGACACTGACACAGAGGACTTTTGATACGCGCGAGGATGGATGGTGTACATTGAGCGGCGGGACTGTTGGCGTCGGTTCCCCATCTTGAAATGGCCTCGGTGTCCTGGCGCAGTAGGCTATCGATCATCTGGGCTTCCTCTCGCTGACAGCTGCTCTTTTTTGCCTCCTATTAAGGAGGCTAGAATCATTCGGCACGTACGTGACTGAGCGTACCGCATTCGGTGTAAGAGTAGGTTTTACAACCACTACATTATTATTTTTTTTTGGATTGGTTTCTCTCTGCAGGCATTTTAATCATACTCCTATTGTTCAAGTTTTACAATCAATTTTTCCCATCTACATGTTCACCAATAAGGCATCATCCCTGAGCCGACGCAACCGAAATCTAACAAATTCTTGGAGGGACAGACAGAGAAATAGAAGAGGAGCAAGAGACAAAATAACAAGCAACAACAAGAAATACATTCAACATCTACACGAATTATGAATATGGTAGCGCTATCGTGAGCTAATTGTTGACACCATGTGGGGGTGGCCTGATGACCGGGGAGTTAGAGATGTGTTTAAGTGGGGTCGAGCGTACGCTAATCGGCAATGTGAGGTGTAGAACCCAGTATTGTGTGAATCACTTGTAAGTGTGGATATGTTGACATACTATTCTATGCTGCCTGATCGCTAATCCTGGCACCGATAGGTGCTCAATTTAAATGTATCAAATTGCACCCAGTCTTGCGTTAATCCCATCAGACGAGTAATAGTCCTGCAGACAGGTGAAAGTGCTGCAAAGGGGCCATCCCAGGGCCAGGGCCCCACCCCAGCAAATCAGGGGGGTGAGCCAACGCAACCCCGTCCAGGGTTTCCCTTAGGATTTTTTGAAACTCTGGTGGTGGGCTGCATTGGAGTCGGCCAGCCTCAACATGTCGTGCCACAGCGAAAGTTTTTTTTCCCCCCAAGAACAACAATAACGAAGATATATTTGAAATATTTCATTAGCTAGCTAATGTCGTAGCTCTCAGCTACGGTACATGTACGTAAAATGCGTAGCTGATTACCAGTGTTGGGAATAACGCGTAATGGCGTTATTTTTTTTCAGTAACGGGGTAATCTAACTAATTAGTTTTTCTGCCGTTACAACGCCTATACCGTTACTGACGGTCAAAAGCGGTGCGTTACTTACTCTGAATAAATTGAAGAAACTACCAGCCGTAGCGAGTCTACTCTGCCCTGTTTACTTGTCATCCAAGACTTGGGGTGCGTTCAGGTTCGAGAATAGCGCACGTGTTTTGTTTTGTGCTTTTTCTTATCAAAGATATACCACACAGGACGTGCTGGCACTCTGTTTTTCTTTAATAGCACATATAACTTCACCATTAACACAAACGTACGGCTCTTGGCAGGCCGTGTCTTTAACTCACTCCCGCATCATGTTAGCAAAACAATATTGGCGCTGTGTGCACTTTAGGGTGCCTCGGATAGTTCTGTATCAGAATATTACAGCACGCACTTCTTACAACTCCAGGCTGTTTGTCCCTGCTCATTCAATTAGACAATGCTTTCCAAAGGTTGCTAACGTTTCCATTTTTGCTACACCTGAATGCTAGCCTCGTTCACATCCCTCACTGTCAGCCAGCAAGAATGCTGCTTCCATCTTGAGGACGGCAGACGCTTTGAGGGTAACGGGAGTAGTAGTGGGACAAGGCTACCTGAATGCACCACCTGGATAGATGCGATGGAAGTGATTGTGATTGGCTGAGGGTTAAAGTCATGTGTCATGGTAAGCCAGTGAGAGTTTTCACACACAAACCGGAACAGCGCGTGCGGCAAACACACACACGCAAAACAGATGCAGAGGGATATGATGGCAGAGCATTCAGAGGAAAATTTGTCCTTTATGAGGTGGAGATATAAACACTATTTCAAGTGAAAATACTTGAAGTACAGCAGGCTATGTCTACTTGACTCAGGTTGTGACAGTTAGATTTCATTTATTAAACTCACTTTATATTGTTTACTGCTGATTGTTATTTTATTATATTGTTTACTGTTTATTTTTGTTGCACTTCAAGTGTAGGCTAAATCGGTTGCTGGTGAGGTGCAATAAATATTACAAGGTTCTATAACACAACTACCTTTTCATCTCTGTTCAACTGACTCGAATACTGCTCAGAAAATTTCAAATTCTTTGACATACAACAACTTTTTAAAGTAACGGAAATAATTACTTTCCCTGGTAACTAGTTACTTTTACTATAGAGTAATTCAGTTACTAACTCACTTTTTGGAAGAAGTAGTGAGTAACTATAACTAATTACTTTTTTAAAGTAACGTGCCCAACACTGCTGATTACAGCTACGTTACTCTACGTAATAATACGACTTTTTTTCTCATAGCAATAATACGACTTGCATCTCGTAGTGACCCAGGGGTCGGCAACCCAAAATTTTGAAAGAGCCATATGTGACCAAAAAAACTAACTGATACAGTATGTCTGCAGCCGCAAAAAATTAAAAGCCACGTATAAGCCTTATAATGAAAGCAACAACGGCTGTATGTATCAATATTAGCTATATTAGCCTGTTATCAAAATGACTAAGTTGGCTACAAATACATAATTAGCCTTCATGATTAAATGTTTATTTTCCCTGCAGTGAATCCTATAGAGAAAGACGCATCACGTGACTACTCTGTTGTAAGATGCCACCTCAAGTTTGGCTTCGTTACAATATTAATGAATTGATAGAATGATTATGTCATGTTTGTCCTCCTACAGAAACTGTCTTGACAAAAAATATATTTCCCTCCCCCATCTTTTTGCATTTTCAAAAATCCTTGAAAAAGCTCCAGGGAGCCACTAGGACAGCGCTAAAGAGCCGCGGGTTGCAGACATTCGTCTTAGTCCTTCATTTTCCTTTTATTTGGCCCTAATACGTACTACATTACCACAACAATAAAAGTCCTTCTGTCAACGGACCCATTTCAAGGAGTGGGGGGAAATCTTATCTAATCTAATGGCCGTGTAAGGAGTTTTACTAGTTTCGGTGAGAAGGTGAATTTTTTTTTTTTTGTTGTTCGTGAAAAACATTTCCACACAAACTCACATCCAGGTACCATTAACTTCGCAAGGAGCGGTATGAGAGTCATTTTTCGAGTGTTCCAGAGCATCGCAAACTTGAAAAAAGCGCATTTATCAAAGTTTCGGCAGCCGTGATTGTGTATATATGCCCGCCGAAACAGCCTGATAGCACAGATTTAAGTACGCCTGCCCCACTGCGTTGTTGATGTTAGTGCAGCGGTGCTCTGAAAATAGAGCTAGGCTCTATATTGGACCCGGCCTCTCACCGCAATTTCATTCAAACTTGCCGTTCCGTCCAAGACGGCCGTCCAACACTCACTTTCGCCGAAAAGTCCTCTCCAAAATACTGTAAGGCCTCGGATGCGGGGAAGAAGGAGAGAAGTCAGTATTGGCTTACCCACTTTATTGTGGTGACAATAATAAAGAAAAACAATAACAAAATAACAGCGGGCGGCATCGACATGCGACCGCCATCTCTTGCTATCTCGCTCGTTCTCCCATTCTTCCTACCCGCTTGCCCCTGCGTCACAGCTCCCCAGTCTCTTAAGGGGGCCGCGCATATACGGACATTACAATACATAATGAAAAGGTTGCCGCTGAACTCTTCACACTTGGCTGCCGCTAGTTTGAAATGGCCTTAATTTTTATTTTTTTTTTTAAATGATAAAAAAAATATATCTCATTTGCAAGGCGTGGCGGCTTTTATTTTGGTGTGGCGGTGCGCCACAATCTCTTGTATGTAGGGGAATCCCTGCCGTCCCTCCTCCTACAGCGCCAGCAAGAGGGCCACAGTCATCCCCACAGGGTGGTTCCCCAGATCATCCGCACCCCCATTAACCGGCCTTGAGGGAATGGATGAGGGGACGCGCCCCGTGCCCCCTAAGCCCGCCCCCACCACCAAGCACCCATTTGGCCCAGAAGCTACCACCTCCAACAACACAGCACATCATGGGACCCCCACTGCCCACTAGACCCGGGGAAGGAAAGGGTTCCCACCCGAAGTGGGCAACACGCCACCGGCACCTGGCCAGCGACCCGCACTGGAGCCCAAGGGAGATACCCGGGCAGAAAAGAGAGGGGAAGACGGAAGCAGGACAGCGCCTGGAAACCGCCCTGGGGTGGGACCAGAGCCCTGATCTCCCCCCACCACAGCAACCAGGCGTGTAGGAGGCCACGCCCCAAGAGCCACGCCATAGAGAAAAAGTGGTGGACCCACCTCACTAGCAAATTCTTGAGTAATGACAAGCAGTACTCAACTTGGACATTTAGGGATGTAGTAGTTTCTAAGGGATGTACTCACTTTTTTTTTTTTTTTTTTTTTTTTTTTTTTTTAAAAACCTGCCCTGTTCAGCTGTTTGACACGGAGAATGGAAGTCTAAGTGTCCGGTTGGTCTGAACAGTTTTAATGTTTCACATTGAGAATATGACATACTCCCCTTGTGATAATTCTACATACTTCGTTTACTATGAGAAAGCAGCGAATAAGAGGAGGTTATGGGGGAACTGAAGAAAAAAAACAAGGAAAGAAACACAAAGAACAACAATAAATACATTGAATACTTAGACTAACTATTAATATGTTGGTACTATCCTCAGCTAGATGTATTTCTGGTCGACACCATGTGGGGGGCCTGTTGACTAGGGAAAGAAGAGGAAGGGGGTGGGGGAGTCTATAAGCTAAGTCATTGGGAGAGGTAGAGTTTACACAAATCAGCTCTGTGATCTAGAACCCAGTAATCGTCTGAATCCCTTGTGAGTTTAAGCCCGTTGGCAACCGACCCTACGCCACCCCATCGCCAATCCTGGCTCCGGGACCCCGTGCGTGCCCAATCACATCCAGCCGAAACACGCGAATGCCACACAGACGAGGGGAGCGGGCGCCAACCCAGGGCCACAGCCCCCACCCAGCCAGCCTGGGGTTGGGGTTGGTCAGCGCAGCCCAGCAAAGGAGTCATTGTCCCCCCCCGGGATCCGGGGTGGTCCCCCGGGCCACCCGCGCCCCCATCAACCGGCATTCAGGCATGGAAAGAGGGGACGCACCACCAAACCCACTCCCACCCCAAACGATCCACAGCCCACGAGCCACAGCCGCAGCCCCCCAACCGGCACAGCATGCCACGGGACCCCCAGCCGCCCACCAAGCCCAGGGCAGGGCAGGCTCCTCCGACGGAGCAGGCAACATCCAGCCCACTAGCAAATTCTATCAATCAGACACACACCCCCCCAAAAAAATTAGGCCAAAGTCATTTCCTGGCTGGAAATGATCAGATCTCATTGTCCGTGTTCAAGGTATGAATATTAACAGGTAGCCATTTTTTTGTGTAAAAGCTGTTTCTTTGGGGGCTTCACATTATCTGTTTCCAATTCTCACTGAGGGCCTTTGACAGTCCAATTACAGGCATTCTATAAACATCAAAAATGTGGCGAGCCCATTCATCTAGTTGCCATTTTCCATTCTGATGCGGCACGGCAGCCTTTGGAACGGTGGCAAATGAGGCAAGAAGGACATGATTGTAGAGCTGTCATTTGATTTCAATTTGGAAAGACGTCACACCGACATCCTCCGTTTCCGATTCACAAAATTCCCTACAAGCTTGATTGGCTGCCATGGACAGCGCTAGACGTTTACTACCGACAAAGTAATCAATTCAGAATCCGGAATTACCTCCAAGCTATCACAAACGCTAAGAACAGGTTATCGCGTCCCCGCTATTTGCTGAGGCAAAAGCTGCAAAAAAAACCAACAACAAAAAAAACACTGCTTCTATTTACCAGGCGATCACCCAGGGAGCTCGTTTACGCAAACAAATGTGAAGCAGCATCTGAGGAACCGCTAATGGTTGATGCTTGTGTGGCCCACACGGGTCAAATCAATGGGAACGCTTTAGCTTTCAGCATTCTTCTCATGTATTGCCAAGGGTTCTCCCATGTCGCCCAATTTGCAAGTTGGGAGATTTGCACACACTTTTCACTTTCTTGCTCATCTGAAAATGTCTCTGTGATAGATTAATGAGAAGGGGGGAAAACTTCTGCTCCCTGTGCATTTAATACAGGGGAATGCCACTAATAGTTGACTAATTATCAAATTCATTGGCAACGTGATTAGAGACATTTTCCCTCCTATATTGCTGGATATGTTTTATCATATTGATTTATTATTTTCCTTTAAAAATATATCATGAAGGGAAATGACATGCTTGAGATATTAATTTCAAGCACCACCTTTACAGCAAAATCGACACCAAGTGGTGCCATTCATTTGTGCTACATTAGCGCTAGTTGTTGGGCAGAAGTGGGTAGAGTAGTCAAAGGTTTTACTGAGATAAGAGTAGCGTTATTTCAAAATAATATTACTCAAGTAATAGTAAAAGTGTTCATCCAAAAAATTTACTCAAATACAAATTTAAAAAGTATCCAGTGAAAAGAATACTCAAGTAATGAGTAACACTTGGAGTCCCAAACTTATTCATATGAACTGTTGTTATAATGATACTGTACAATAAATCATTACATAAGCACATTAAGCCAAAGAAATAAAAAAAATATATCATTAAAGTAAAGAGGGGGAGAAAAAACAGTAATGACGCATTATTCGACCAAAGAGCATAAGTGCCCTGCCCTCTAGTGGAGAAAATAATTCCTAGTTTGAATCGTGAATACTGTAGTTCCTTCATAGTTACTATTATGAAATTAAAAGGATCATATCGCCGGTTTTCCGCGGTCAATCGGTGCCAAATAAAAACTGAGATTGAGTTTTAAATCTGCGCTTTTGATTCATGTTGAGGGCAGCGCTCTATGTCAAATACTACAAGACGCGTGATTGTACAGGTTTGTATGATCATAGAACGGCAAGCTTGCGTCTGATTGATGGAATGGAGTCATGTAATTACTGTTGCTACGTCTTATTGGTGAAATCAGTAGCGCTACTCTCGGCAATAGCAACGCTAGCAAAAAAAAAAAAGAATAAATCTTATAAGTAGGATAAACAGGAAAAATGTAGCAACTCTTGTGTAGCCCAAATTAGCGGAGTAAGTAGCATTTTTTCTTCACAAATCTACTCAAGTAAAAGTGAAAAGTATGGCTTTGTAAAACTACTCTTAGAAGTACATTTTGTTCAAAAAGTTACTCGAGTAATTGTAACGGAGTACATTATTACTTACCTCTGTTGTTGGGACACCCCTCTGTTATTGTTAAGAGTTGGTACGCTCCGGCAGCTGCTGGAGTTACGATACGGAAGGAGTGACATCATCGCTCCAAATTAATATTTCAATATCTATAAAACGATAGCAGCACAAAAGTAACACAGATGAATGGCATCATTTCAGGTTCATTTTGCACTAAATGGGGGGGGAGGTGATGTGTGACGTCATCACTACAAATTGAAAGCATAATATCTGGGTAATGGCTGCCAACCGGGAACCTGGCAGCCAAAGTAATAGGGTGGTAGGTTGTCCCACACTTTTTCTCTATAGCGTGGGTCCCGGGGCAGGGCCTCCCCTCTGCCTGGGCTGCCGGCCGCGGGAGTGGGGGGAGGTCAGAGCTTCCTCTCTCTTCTCTGCCTGGGTATTCGCCCTGCGCTCCGTAGCGGATGGCTGGCTGGACGCCGGAGTATCAGCTGGATGTCGCCTGCTTTGGTGCGGGACCCTTCCCTGCCCTGGGCTTGGTAGGCCGCTGGGGGTCCCGTGGAGTGCTGTGCAGGTTGGGGGCTGCGGCTGTGGCACTTGGGCCAGGTGGGCGGAAGGGGGTGGGGTTTCTGGTGCTTCCCCTCTTCCCATCCCTGAGGGCCGGTCGATGGGAGCGCGGGTGGCCCGGGGGACCACCCTGGATCCTGGGGGATTGTGGATGGTTCCTTTGCTGAGCTGTGGGAGGAGGGATGGACTGGGTGGGGGCTGTGGCCTTGGGTTGCCGCCCCTGGGTTGGCGTCTCCGCTCATCCGCGTGGCTGTCACGTGTTTGGTAGGGCTCGCGTGCGGCTGGATGTGATTGAGCAAGCTCAAGATAGGCAGTGGGGTGGCGTAGGGTCGGTTGCCAACGGGCTTACACTCACAAGGGATTCACACGATTACCGGGTTCTAGATCACAAATTTGTGTACAATCTACCCCTCCCAATCACTTAGCCTATAGACTTCTCCTCCCCTTCTTTCCCTGGTCAACAGACCCCTCACATGGTGTCACCCAGAAATATATTTAGCTGATGATAGCACCAACATATTAATAGTTAGTTTAGGCGTTCAATGCATTTGTTGTCATTGTGTTTCTTTTCTTTCTTCGCTTGTGTTTTTCTTCTGTTCGCCCACTATCCCTTGCTGTTTGCTGCTTTTGTCATAATAAACGAGGTATGTTGAATGATCACAATGGGAGGATGTCAAACTCTCAATGTGAAACATTAAAACTGTTCAGACCAACCGAACACTTGGACTTCCATTCTCTGTGGCAAACAGCTGAACAGGACAGGTTTAAAAAAATAAATATATATATATACATATATAACGTATCTACAAAACCTTTACAGCACAAACAATTGACACCATTTCTATCCACTTTTATCAAAACGGGGGGAGTAGTTGACCTCAGATTGAACTGTAAAAGAATTGTAAATATCTCAAAAACGATAGCAGCGCAAACAAAACTTTTGACAGCACAAACGTAGCACAAACTATTGACATCATTTTGACATAAATTTGCATCTGATGGCGGGCGACTTTATGAAGGTGTGCTAACTGGGGTGACAAGCCTGTCCTGGTGGATCCGTCCATGGATGTTCAAGAATAATAGCAACTGCTTGACACCAACCAGAGTAAATATTTGTTATTTTCTCCGACATCGAGAGGCTGAAGAAGCAGGGATACAAAAAAAAAGGGTGCTATATTTTCAGCCTGGTCTGCACAGCTCAATCCCGCTCTCAAAGCCCGAGGCTTAATCTCCCCGCGTTTGTTTGAGGCGAGCCCTCACCGCCGGCACCCGCCTCTCCGTCCTTGTCTTGCCCTTCCCAATGCATGTTGGCAGATGATCTTTTAAAAATGAAAAACAGCCTTCCTTGAATCAAGTTATATATCAACTCTGGTCCGCGTTAAATCACTGGATGCAATTAAAATGTGAATTGAAATCAGTTTATCACTAGGAGACGAATGAACGTTGGTTCATTCGCTGTCAACCCTCCCAGTTCAAATGGATCGAACGTCTATCACCGTCAGTAGCGGCCAATGAGCTAATGCCACTCCGAACAACGTCTGCCAATCTGGACCGGCCGACACGATGCTTATCCTTCGGAGAAAATTTCCCGATGCTTAACGAGGCATTTAAGCCACGCCGGCGGGATCAGAGTCTGGCTGAGGAAAAAGCGGAATGTCCTCATTCAGATTTGTCACACTTGAAGGGAAATGCTGATCATTTTCGCAGTGGTTAAAGTGGCAAGCGGGGGAAGAAAGACACGCTTTTACGGCTTTTCGGTCCGATTCAGCACTTTCAGAGCCGAGCGGTTCCCGCTTCTCTATTAGGTTTGGCCGAGATGCCTCACCCTGGCATCTGCTCCAGTTCCCTTGGGCGTTCTGGAGAAAATCCGTCTGAATCCTTACATCATTTTCCATCACCCCTTCCCCCATGCAATACTCATGAAATCGTAAACAATTCACATTTAAATCAACCTGTCAGCCTGGAGAACTCACTCCACTTTTTCAAACTGCCAACGTTGGCATTTCAGATGCTGATCCATTTTTCAAGGCCTGGAAGATAGATATCACTTATAAGGCAAGATTCAAAGGCAGAGATAAGTTTGGCAAAATTAGGTTTTGTTTATTTGGAAAATGCAGCAAGTTGGAAGGGTTAATGTGGGGGACAGAAAGGAAAATAGAAGAGGAGATAGGACAGAAGAGAAGAAAAAACAACAACAAGAAATGCGTTAAACGCCTACAGTAACTATAAATATATAGTGGTGCTATCATTAGCTAAAAACCGAGGAGAAAGCGGGGGTGGTTTGGGGGGGCAAAAACAGATGTAATTAGGCGGGGTGGAGTGTATACAAATCAGCAATGTGAGGTGTAAAACCCAGTATTATGTGAATCACTTGTAAGTGTGGATATGTTGACATCCTATTCTATGCTGCCTGATCGCAAATCCTGGCGCTGATAGTTTCTTTACTTGGATAGAGTCATGCGTGAATACCATCAGACGTGTGATCGTCCTGCAGACAAGTGGAAATGCTTTTCGGGGGCCTCATCCAATTTGGCCCATCCCACAGCTCCGGCATGGGGGCCACCGCCATCCCACCGGGACTCAGTGTGGTCCACTAGACCATCCCCGCCCTATTAAACGGCCCTCAGTGAAGGGATGCGGGGACATTCCACTTGCCCTCACATTCGCCCAACCAAATAGAGCAGGGCGGTAAACCGAAAATTTATCGATACCGAAATTCTTCACGATGACCAACGTAATTTTGACCATGTTGGTAAATTCGGTAATTTAATAAAACAAGAAAATATGGTCTTTTCATCCCGCTTTGACTCTGTGTTGTTCGTCTATGTTCATTCCCCTTTAAGAAAGCTTACGTAGGAAGTCACGTGGTTATCAGGAAGCCAAACAAACAGATGCCCGGTAGGCTAATGCTAGCGGCTAACGCTACAAGCAAACGTGATGGAGTGTGGCCTAAGGGAGGTTCGCCAAACTTTTATCCGACATTAAGTAGACTCTTGGAGGCACCCAGACGGGCTTTCACCTCCCTTGTTCTGACGATTTCTGGAGAGGGTGCTTTCTACTGGTAGCCGGGCCACAGGCTAACGCTAGCAGCTAACGATAGCGGTTAACGCTACAAATGAACATGATGGAGTCGGATAGCGGCTCTAACCTTGCCAAAACGGCTTAACTTAATGAGTGGATTGGGCACGGACCGCATTAGTATGTCGAGTTATTTTTTATCCGTCTGTGTGTGATTTCTCTCCAAGCATTCAGCATAAAGTACAATCCAACAGTGAAACTTACAATATGACTGTTTAATGGCCCCAGCTCTTTTTCTGTAGGTGCTTAATTTTGTCTCATTACTGCCATCATAAAATCTTAAATGTTAAATTTGCAGAAGATCAATATAGCTTTAATGTGTGTTTCTGTTTGGGGGTTCATGTGTGCGTGCATGTATTAAAAAATGCACTGGGGGAAAAAAATAACCTGAAACCATGAAGTAAACACTCGTGTTGAGTAATTAGGTCACAGCAGCCATTAACAATAAGTTGTCTTTTTTGAAGTGTACTGTTCAAGCTGTAAGTAATTTGTGTTACGTTGACATGTTTGCACAAGCATATTGATTTTGACAATGTACATTGTTCAAGCAATACAAGCTGTTATAAATGTTCATACTTGAATTCTTATTGTTTACAATTATTTTTTATATACTTAATGTTTAGACTGCATGTACAATTGTTAAATATATTAAATTGAAAACTGGTAAAAACTGATAAACCAACAGGAAAAGGTTAATCTGTATTTGCTGTATTGATTCAGATTTTGAAATTATTTATATATAGATAATATATATATATATTTATACAGTCCGCTTAAGCGAATTTATCGTCATTTATCGTTATCGAGGTTATCGAGGAGAAACGGTTGATCTGTATTTCATGCATTGATTCAGATTTTCAAATTATATAACAGTCCGATTGGGTGATATTATCGTCATGTATGTTTGAAAATTGTGCAATTAATAGCATTTTTGAAATACCCGCGTCATTGAATATAATGTTAAATTATTAAACAGCCCTGAAGCAAAATGGCTGACGTGACGACGCTTGTCCCCATTGGCTCATAGCATGCATCATCACCTTGTCAAGAGTCAAGAATCTGCATTGGACAAAGTGATGATGCTGGAACTTTTGTTTGGTGCTGTTCCACTGAGATTTACAAAGATGACTGCCTGAAGAAAACGTCAAAATTCCCTCAGTCCTTGATGATATGGGGCTGCATGTCAGGCAAAGGCACCTGGGAGATGGCTGTGGTTAAATCGTCAATAAATGCACAAGTTTACTTTGAAATTTTAGACAACTTTCTTATCCCTTCAATTGAAAATCGGTTGCAGAATGACTCATCCAGTCAATGTCATGGCCAGCAAATAGCCCAGATCTCAACCCTTTTGATAACCTGTGGTGGAAATGATGGGGGAAAAAATGGTCCACAGCAAGGTACCGACCTGCAAGGATGATCTGGCAAAGGCAATCAAAGAGAGTTGGCACCAAATTGATGAAGAATACTCATCAAGTCCATGCTTCAGAGACTGCAAGCTGTCATAAAAGCCAGAGGTGGTGCTACTAAATACTAGAGATGTGTTTTGATGGTTATTTCTTTGTTTGTTTCTAATGATTCCATATTTTTTTCCTCACAATGCACTTGCTCTAAAAAACTAACATTTACTGACCCCCATAATGTTTTGTATTCATTTCTTTTAGTGTTTTTGAATGGAAAAGAGTTGCACTTTTGAACTAATTCATTATTTTTTCAAGCTTTTTATCTGGGTTTGTTCTACATAATAAAATGTCTGAGTGAGTGCTTGTCCGAGACTATATATATATATATATATATATATACTGTATGTTTCTACAGTCTGGAAAGGATTGATGGCAAAATTAAAACACATTTGTTGTGGACGACTAACTTTCTAGTGCTTAAAAAAAATAATAAATCCTGAAGCGCGTCTGCCATTGATTGAAATGCTGCTGAGGCGGGATTTGGAGAGCTTGGACTTGATGATATGCCAATAACTCATTTCCAAAGAAATAATATAATTTACAGCAAATCAGAGAAACGCTGCAAGAGAAAACATGTACATTTTCATTTATCGGATGCTACGCGCTTCCTGCTCAGTCGGAGATAAATTCAGTACTGTCGAGTTATTTAATAAACACTGCAGTAACCAGACATGGGAGCAAGCATACATTGATAAAACTTTATCAGGCCCAATAGACCAACGTGAAACACAGAGGAACTGCATGTAAAATACTGTAGGTACGACTAATACACTGATAAACACAATACATTGATTGTAAAGTCTTTTATTTTGTCTTGATTGCTCGTGTAATTCATGAAAAAAAAACCAATTCTCCCTTTCTAGTTCCCACTTTCTCGCTCTGGTGGTGATGTTTGTCTTGCAGCAATATGAGCACCAGAGGCAGCCAGGTATCAGAAAGCAACCACGTGACCTGCAGAAAACCTCTTTCTCACGCAACAACAGTTTTCTTTATGCTTGACTAGAGTCTTGACGCGATGCCGTCTGAGAGGATTATGCCGCGCTGGTTGAAGGCAGGAGGGTTTTTGACCTCCAGCGTGCTGTCAAATACTGAGATTTTTTCGTCGGGACATCATCGTTATTAATAGAAGCTTCAGTTTTTGCAATTTGCATTGATTGGCATTACTTCTGTACCTTGCACATCAATGTCCTTAAGCATTTCTAGAGCACTCATGCAACTCATTGGCTACCATTGTCGGGGAATTTCAACTTTGAACTCCAAGACAAGTGTTACCTTGATAGCTCGATTACAAAAATGAATACGACCCCAACCATGGATTGCTTTTCTTCGAAGACTTTATAAACAAGAGCTCTCGGGTACAAAATGATGTGACCCAACCACGAGCTGTGATCACCCAGAAAGTACGAAGAAGTACAATAGAGGCTGGACATTTATACTGTTGAAAGGGCAGTGCCGAAGCCCACCGTGAAACGAAACTTACTGAGAAACGAAACTCATCATCTCACAAGCCTGTGTATTTTTCCATACAAAAACATCTTTGAGCTGAGATCTTGAACACTGATCCCGGCTAGAAAGATGATAAGAAACCACAGTCCACCCTTGTATTCATTCAGGGCATATTGAAAAACATAGGAACATAACAGTCCATATTTAGGCATATGGTAATACAGTCTACTATAGTCAATGCCATGAGAATGCACACTCAACAGATTAATGCTATAATGTTCTCATGCAAGCATAACAAAAGCATACAAAATATGATGTATAATGGTTGTGTTTTAAGCATGAATAAAATTCTCTCACAACCATTTGCGGCACTAGATGTCCAATCCATCTTGACTGGGAGGGTTCGCAATGGTAGCCAAAGAGTTGATCTTAAAGGGATTCGGCCCCCCGGCCAAGCCGCGGGAACGGCTACAGCCGTACCAAATGACGTCCAGCAAGTTGGCCAGGAGGGGCCAAAATCCCACGCGTTCATTCCAGTGTTAACTCTTTCTGCTGACTCCATTTTGAACGTTTCAAAAAAGGCTCATCGAAAACAGGTTGACAATTTATTCATCGACAATGGTCAAAAACAAGGCAAAAACAGACGACAGAGGCAATGTTAAATCCAAGTTTAGCAAAACAATGGATTACGGCTGTCAAACGATTAAAATTTTTAATCGAGTTAATCACAGCTTAAAAATTAATTAATCGTAATTAATCGCAATTCAAACCATCTCTAAAATATGCCATATTTTTCTGTAAATTATTGTTGGAATGGAAAGATAAGACACAAGATGCACATAAACATTCAACATACTGTACATAAGTACTGTATTTTTTTATTAAAACGATAAATCCACAAGATGGCATTAACATTAACATTCTTTCTGTTAAAGGGATCCACGGATAGAAAGACTTATAGTTCTTAAAAGATAAATTTGATTACAAGTTATAGTAATTTTATATTAAAACCCCTCTTAATGTTTTCGATGTAATAAAATTTGTAAAATTTTCAATCAAAAAAAAAAAAAATAGCTCGCCATTGTTGACGTTGCCGAGCGGTGACGTCACATCGGGCTGCATGCCGTTCTTCCACAGTGTCTTTAACTACGTAAGATAGTGATTGAAATACACCACAAAGTGTCAATGGTGAGTTTTAAATTAATTAGAGATCTAGCCAAGGCAAAGTCTGAGTAAGTTTTATGTGTATTTTGCATAGCTATTTTGATTGGGAATGCCATTTCTCTTTGCATTAAGCGCTTTTCTTTTTGTGAACATTTTTTTTTGAGAGATAGGAATATTATTTTTGTCTTGCTTTCACTAAATGATACTGTGGCGGCTTAACTGTTCTGCCCAAATGCATGATGGGAAGTTGGGCAACCATGACTGTCAGTGGTGGCTGCAAATGGTAAACAGTATGTTCTGCGTTGTGATCATTTAGGCTGTTAAGAAAAAGAACGTCTCCTGCTCTGTCCAAATGCATGATGGGAAGTTGGGCAACCATGACTATCAGTGGTGGCTGCAAATGGTATACTGTATGATCTGCGTTGTGTTGAATTAGGCATGTTTAGAAAAAGATAGTCTCTTGCTCTGCCCAAATGCATGATGGGAAGTTGACTAACTGTTAGTAGTGGCTGCCAAAGCTTAAGCCAATAAAAGGCGCGGTCCAATGAACGCCTGTTTCCACTCGCATTTCTCTGTCTTTTCTGTCTCAATGTGCTAAAACTGCATCATTGTAAACTGTTTGAGGCAACGCATGAACGGGTCATTCCGTGCATGCGTTGATTGCGACAAATATTTTAACGTGATTCATTAAAAAAATTGATTACCGCCCGTTAACGCAATAAATTTGATAGCCCTACAATTGATACATCGGAATGTCCCCGAGAAGTGACAGTTGTTAGCTAAAGGTTCAGTCTTTTGAAAGCTGCGGTGGAGTGGGCCGGGCCAAAGGCGTGCCTGGGTGTTGTCTTGGGATGCTCCTTCTGTGGCAGGTTTGGGTGGTCAAGTTCGTGCGTCATATTGTGTGGCCGGGATGTGGTTGCCACGGAAAACTGAGGCATGTCTTATTGTCCAAGGCGCCGCGGTATTAATTTTGAATTTTGTTGCCTCGGTAGGGCAATAGCGCCCTGACCCACCGAAGAGCCGTTGATATCCTTTCCTTCGTTTTATCAAGCGAGGGCTGACACTTAACTGTGTCAAAGGGCATGGAGTGAAGTCGGCCTAAACTATGGTTAAATGCTTTACTATAATGAATGTGTTAGACTAATGCAAACAATTATATGGTGTGTGCGAGAAAGGTAACTATTCCTTTCAATCTATCTGTAATTTTCAGATTAGCAGAATGACACAAAATTGATACCGCTCTTGTGAAACCGCAGTGGTGGTGAATTATTAACCTCATTAACATTTCACATGTTTTATCGCTAGCAGGAAGTGTCTGCTAGCGAACAAGTTAATTCCATCTCCCCAGATAAGAAAAAACACCGCTCGCCGCATGTATTTTCTCCCAAGATTGCTTGTTTTTGATGCGGTCCTTGGTTCAACAGGCTGCTGATCGATTGCGACGGGGTCAGAGAAATATTGTTTGCTGAGCAAATAAGGCCCCGATACAATAAAACCCATTCGCTCACATGGCCGCCGCGGCTTTGTTAGCGCCTCACCCACGCGACGCAGGCGCGTGAATCCGATTGAGTCAGAGTTGATGCAAACAAAAGCGCATCACGTCCACGTATACCGACTCTTGATTTGCATAGACAGCGCAAGGGGGGATTAGGGGACACTGCGGAAATTCACAAGATTTGTTTTCATGTGATTCCAAGCAGCAAATCCCGATCAGACAGTTATCCTGATTGGAAGGGTCGTCATTTCGCATTTAAATCGGCAACTTTTATCAATGACAGACAGACAACGGCATGTCAGGCGAGCATCGTCTGGTATTACTTGCCTAGAACACACAAACCCCCCAAAAAACTAGGCTACATTACACAGGATTTGTCCTGCTAGTGTTTGTAAATTCGATGTTGTTGCCCTCTGACAGGCTCGATCCTTGAAAAGAGGCCCTGAAACTCCCCGTTGGCACCTCGCCGAGTGATTGTTTGCATGCTCGATCGCCTCTGGCGCTGCTGTCAAGACTGCGTCAACGATTTTGTTCCTTCCGACCACAAGTCCTGGTAAGATCCAAAGATTTAACCTCTAAGTAGCCACAAAAACTGACTTGCACCATCAGGCTCTACTCACTCACAGTTTCCGCATACAAACTTTGTCGCTTATCCCCCAAAGGGAGTATGTTTAGGTCAGAAATACAGTGGGAGAAAGTTCTGGCGCGGCTTAGTTAGCAATATTACCGGCCTTTATCCCACTTGAAACAGGTTGTTAACGGGATGAAAAGCAACTTGTCATCCAGCTTTGACTTTATTGTTGCGGCTGATAAGGTCAAAAAGATGCCAAGACCAAAAAAAAAAAAAAAAAACACCTCCACTTGAAAGTCACTTCTGCCTTTTAATATGCTAATTGACATGTTTCAATTAGTGTTTACCCTCGAGCATAAACGCGCCAATTTTTTTCAAAGGGTTTTGTGCTGTGGTGATGACATACTTATATTGTTAAAAAATATATAAAGTTTGGATACTGTAATTTTGGATTGTCCTGCCATTCATTACGTATATGGCACTCATCCACAGACAGATGTAAATTTCAGGGTATGCAAGGTCCTCGAGGGTGCATGGGAGTTCGCTCAATTGGACTACATGTGTTTTGTGGATTTGGAGAAGGCATTCGACCGTGTCCCTTGGAAGTCCAGTAGGGGTGCTTTGGGAGAATGGGATACCGGGCCCCACGATAAGGGCTGTTCAATCACTGTACGACCGGTTTGGTCCACATTGCTGGCAGTAAGTCGGATTCCTTAAGTAAGAGTTGGACTCCGCCAAGGTTGCACTTTGTCACCGATTCTGTTCATAACTTATGGACGGAATTTCTAGGCGCAGTCGAATTATTAAGGGGTCCAGTTTGGTGGTGCTGTTTGCTTTATCAAGCCTTGATTTCAAACTCTCACTGGAGTGGTTCGCAGCCAACTGAGATGCGGTCGGGATGAAGATCAGCACACTCAAATCTGAGACCTTGGTCCTAGGTCAAAAAAGGGTGGCGTGCCCTGTTAGGGTCGGGGAAGAGATCCTGCCACAAGTGGAGGAGTTGAAGTATCTTGAGATCTTGTTCACGAGTGAGGGCAGGAGGCAGAGGGAGATCAACAGTGTCTGCAGTGATGCTGACTTTGTGGTGAAGAAGGAGCTGAGCCAAAAGGCAGAGCTCTCGATTTATCAGTCGATCTATGTTTGGACCCACACCGATGGTCATGAGCTGAGGGTCGTCGGAAGAACAAGAACCCTCCCTACACAATCCCATCACGGTGCTAATGACTGCCAGCCAGGAAACTGGCAGCCAGTTATAGAGTGGTTGGTGGGTCCCACACTTTTTCTCATTGGCGTGGCTCCCGGGGCATGGCCTCCCCTCTGCCTGGGCTGTCGATCGTGGGAGTGGGGGGAGGTTGGGGCTCTGGTGTCGCGTCGGCCCCCTCGGCGTTCTCCTGCCTCCGCCTTCCCCTCCCTTCTTTGCCTGGGTATCTGGCCTGCGTTTTGTCGTGGGTTGCTGGCTGGACGCCGGTGTATCGGCTGGATATCGCCTGTTCCGGCGGGGGACCCTGCCCTGCCCTGGGCTTGGTGGGCCACTGGGGGTCCCGTGGCGTGCTTTGCGGTTGGTGGGCTGCGGCTGTGGCTCATGGGCCAGGTGGGCGTCAGGTAGGCGGTGCGTCCCCTCTTCCTTTCCCTGAAGGCCGGTTGATAGGAGCGCGGGTGGCCCGGGGAACCAACCTGGATCCCGGGGGAGTGACGATGGCTCCTTTGCTGGGCTGCGGGAGGAGGAATGGGCTCCACTGCCCCTCCATCCCCACCTGCCCCTCCCCTCCCCGGGCTGGGTGGGTGGGGGCTGTCACCCTGGGTTGACGCCCACGTTGCGTCTCTGCTCGTCTGCATGGCTTTCGCGTGTTTGGTCGGGCTTACGTGCGGCTGCATGTGATTGGGCGCGTTCGGGCGGAGGGTCCCGGTGCTGGGCTTGGTGATTCGGCGGTATATGGTCGGTCGCCAACGGGCTTACACTCACAAGGGATTCACACAATTACTGGGTTCTAGATAAAAGAGCTGATTTGTGTACACTCTACCCCTCCCAATCACTCAGCTTATAGACTCCCCCAACCCCTCCCCTTCTTTCCCTGGTCAACAGGCCCCCCACATGGTGTCTACCGTAAATACATCTAGTTGACGATAGCACCAACTTATGAATAGTTAGTGTAGGCATTCAATGTATTTCTTGTAGTTGTTTGTGTTTCTATTCTTTCTTTTCTTCTGTTCCCCCATAACCCCTTCCTGTTCGCTGCTTTGTCATAATAAACAAGGTATGTTGAATGATAACAATGGGAGTATGTCATACTCTCAATGTGAAACATTAAAACTGTTCAGACCAACCGGACACTTAGATTACCATTCTCCGTGTCAAACAGCTGAAAAGGACAGGTTAAAAAAAAGGTTTTACCCCAAGTATAAAAATTTAAATGTGGCGTGTCAGTAGCGATTGATACAGATTAGGGCATTTACATGGAAACCGCGTCTGTATTTAGTGAATTTTCAGGTTACAAGACTACTTCCAGAACCCAATTTATTTCGTAAATAGAGCTACCGCTGTCAATTCAAACAGTCCTTATTTGTCGTGGTCATTTCTTCCTAACCTCTCGGTGACGTGGCAAGAGTCAGTTTAATTGCCCTCGCCAGAATCGAGACGGAATAATAGACGAGGCGTCTTAAAGGCCTTATTGGACATGCTTTACACAGCAGCTGCCGCCACGGATGCGGGCTCGCCAGCGTAAACTTCTCCTCTCCGTGCCATCATAAATCCGCGGGAGTTGATTAATGAAGTCGATTTCCAGCTATCAAGCTGGGCGCAAACTGTTCAATTATGCATCTTTGACTCTCCTTATATCACGTCCGGGTCGCTGTACGCCACGTGCGCGGTAGGCCCGGCACGCAGTTACGAGCTTTGTCGGAACGCTGACCTTTAGCCATGGCTGCAAAAATTAGCGGTGAGTGCGTAAGTTAAGACTTGTAAAGACAAGGAATGATTGCAGTTTCTCCATCTTGCTGATTCCACCATCCCCTGGTATCTTTACAAATGTAATCTTCACATCTTTTCCCATAAACGACAACATAACGAGGCTCAAATTCCTCGGGGTGTCGTGCGTCAACCAAATTCATATCAACGCAAAAGCCGGATGGCTTGATTACATATAAAGGCAAATGCTGGGTGGTTTGATTGCCGTGAAAAATGGATGCAGACTGGATGCAATTCTAATGAGATTGGTTATTCCCTCCCAAGTTTTCAATTAGTAGTCTTGTTATGATGCTGAAAATGCTTGTAAATATGTATACTTTACTGGTGCATTGCTTCATTGGCTGCCGTTGACGGTGATGGAAAGCTTGAAAAACGAACTGTTTTTACAATAAATACAGTAACTTTAGCATATTACTACTTACAAGAGTAAAACCAGTGGTGGAATGTAACGAAGTAAAAGTACTTTGTTACTGCATTGGTGTTCAAACGTCCATCTACTCTGATCATTACGCCAATTTAGTAGATTAAATTAGCCTAATTTGCTTAACAAAAGTCCGCTAGCATAAATGCTATGAATGCTCATGAATGAAGACTAAAAGATAACGAGACAAATGCCTTTTTTCGTTTCATGATACGAGAATGAGATGAAAATGCAACATAAAAGTTCACAATGACATTTGTTTTCGTATGTGTAGTTTGCACGCATTCTAGCAGTGTTTGGTCGTGTCACTCATGTGAGGCGCTGTAAGTTTTATTTTGGCAAGAGAGAATATACAATGTTGCACTAGCCTTTTAAGGTCTGCTGAGTGATCATCACATGCTAAAAGTAAATTATAGCGTTAGCATAGCTTTTGCATTAGCATTTAGCGTGCTGAGTGTCATCTTAAATTCTTGAAAAACTTTTTGCATACAGTTCATGGCATCCAAGTGAATTTAATTAACTGAAAATATTGTACTGTTTTCCTACTTAGTGTCCATCGAATAAAACTAAGTTTACAAACGAAAACATGTTTGAGTAATTGTCAACTAAAACTAGACAAAGATGAACACATTTTGAAATGACTAAAATATGACATAGGCTAGGTTCATACCGAAGTTTTGATGCACAATTCTGATTTTTTGTTATTTCTTTTGCGGCCAGTCTCTCTCGCTCTTTACTAACGTAAATGCTGCATGAATTCCGATTCGGGGGACTTGACAGTTCAGACCGCAGCCACATTCTGGAAAAATGTGGCCCAGATTGGATTTTAACCACATACGACAGTGACCTAGATCGGATTTGACATGGTCCACTTCTATGTGACTTTTCCCGTTCAGACTGTCAAGTTAATCGCCGGATAACACGAAATGACATCTGTTATTAGCATTCATTAATGCTCATGACAGTGGCATGTCATAATTATGATTGTCTAATGACAGTCTTATGGCGCCACTGTCAAATAAAGTGTTACCAAATACAATAACTAGCAATTAGTGAAACAACCGGAACAGTAACTGAAGAAATAATTACCTCAGTACATTAATTTTGATTGTTATTTACATCTGTAGCGCTGCAGTGCATGCTAGTAGGCATGTTGGGCAACAACAGTGTTGACACCAGGTGGCAGCAGAGGTGGACTGTCTCCCCCAAGGGAGCAGTGGTGACCAAATGAAGGTTCTTGAAGCAAAAAAGCTTAGCAGCCAGTTGGTTCAAAGCTTCATGGTGGTTCATTTGATCTTATGACAGTTATATGATGCCGATGTCATATCGTGTTACCGGTGAATATCTTTTGGTGTAACTATCCCATAATACAGTGAGGACAGCTGCGGCTTATAGTCCAGTCCGGCTTATCTATGAACAAATGTCGTTTTCGTGCCAAATTTGGTGGGTGGCAGCTTCTAGTCAGCAGGTGTGCCTTGTACTTCGAAAATTACTGTATAAAATCGATACCATTTAGTACATGTTTTGACCTATGGATGTTTTATGCGCGCAACGGACACTCGTGGTGGTGACGTAGTTTGTCACTAGACGAACACTACCGGGTTACTTCAATCCTTCTACGCGGTGAGACGTCCAAGACATGCTCACACTTACTATTTGTGTTTTTATTGAGTCTGTTATTACCTTTTCATTGCCTCAAAATACCATTTGCATGTGTTTCCCTCTCATACTTTAAAGCATTGTGTTTTCATGTGGTACCTTTAACAGGCTGTTGATCTGTTGACCACATTAGTCATGTAGCATATTTTAAAAAATCCTTATTTGATATCATTATGTTAAAGTATTTTCTTAAGGTATCTTTAGTATGTTCTGTCTGTATGTATCTAAACAAAACAACCTGAAAGTGCACGGTCGTACTTTGGGTGTCAAATTCGCATCTTGTAGCTGTTTCGCCGGTGTAGCATATTTTTGGCAGAACATTTTTTTCCCCCTACTCTCGTCTCATCCTGTCTTTCCTGTTCATTTTGCTTTTGCTGCTCGTTTTGTGAAATATTGACAGTACCGTCGTCCTCATTAATGTTTCAAATTCAAAGGCTTGAAATTGAAAGGCTTGAACAAATGACATGTTAATGTTGCTAGAGTCATACTCGGGAAGCCCGGCAGCATAACCATGTGACGTCCCTGCCTTGCGACGTCAGCAAAAATGGCGACATACTAGCTAAACTAATTTTACAAATTGTATAAAAACAAAAACATCAAGATAGTTTTCAATATCAAATAATTTAATTCATAATCACGTTTATCTTTTAAGAACTACAGTGTATCACAGAAGTGAGTACACCCCGTGCATTTCTGCAGCTATTTAAGTATATCTTTTCATGGGACAACGCTGACAAAATGACACTTTGACACAATGAAAAGTAGTCTGTGTGCAGCTAGTTAATTTATTTCCCCCTCAAAATAACTCAAAATATAGCCAATAATATCTAAACCCCTGGCAATAAAAGTGAGTACACCCCTTAGAAACTACATCCCTAAATGTCCAAATTGAGTGCTGCTTGTCCTTTTCCCTCCAAAATGTCATGTGACTCGTTACAGGAGTGCTGTCAGCATTGCTGCAGAGATTGAAGAGGTGGGGGGTCAGCCTGTTTGTGCTCAGACCATACGCTGCACTCTACATCAAATTAGTGTGCATGGCTGTCACCCCAGGAGGAATTCTCTTCTGAGGACATTACACAAAAAAGCTCGCCCGTCTCTTCAGACCATAGGACATGGTTCTAGTAATCCATGTGCTTTTTTGACATGTCTTCAGCAAACTGTTTGCGGGCTTTCTTATGTACCGTCTTCAGAAGAGGCTTCCTCCTGGGATGACAGCCATGCACACCAATTTGATGTAGAGTGCGGCCAGGGGTTTTGATATTAATGGCTATATTTTGAGTTATTTTGAGGGGAAAATAAATTAACTTTATTTTATAAGCTGCACACAGACTACTTTTCATTGTGTCAAAGTGTTATTATGTTAGTGTTGTCCCATGAAAAGATATACTTAAATATCTGCAGAAATTCAAGGGGCGTACTCACTTTTGTGATACATTGTACTAGAGCTGAAATGAATACTCGAGCAACTCGAGTAACTCGAGTTTAAAAACTGATCTGAGTAATTTTATTCACCTTGAG